>NC_142955.1:18828610-18836110 GCF_046866305.1 Octopus bimaculoides | reverse complement strand
AGGCAGTGCCCCAGCATGGCCACAGTTGAATGACTGAGACAAGGAAAAGATAAAAGATAAAAAAAAGGAAAAACTTACTTGGGTTAATCAGTGCAAAAAAACATACATTTGGTGGAGGAAGTTGTTTTGACATGTTAATTGAGGAAACAGGTGGATGGTGGTGGTGGTGATGGTGGTTGGTGGTGGTGGTGGCGATGGTGGTGGTGGTGGCTGTGTTGGTGACGTTTGCCTTCCTTGTTGTAAGAGGGTGGATGGGTACTGACTCAAGGTGAGGTCCAGGGTGGAGGCAGTGGTGGTGGTAGTGGCAGTGGTGGTGGTAGTGGCAGTGGTGGTGGTCTTTGCATTAGCTGTTGTGAGAAGAGGAGTGTTGGATGTTGCTGGATGGTGGTGGCGGTGGTGACAGTTGTGGTGGTGGCGATGATGGTGGTGAGGGTGGCAGTGGTAGTGGTGCAAAATAAGCAACAAGGATATCCAAAGTTAATGCAGTACGATCGTTTCATGCAACTCCATTTAATTGAGCAATGCGAACATTACATCAAATGTAAAATGCAGAGCATTACATTTGATGTAATGTTCACATTGCTTAAATAAATGGAGTTGCAAGAAACGATCGTACTGCATTACCTCTGGATATCCTTGTGGCTTATTTTGATATTAATCACCTTATTTTGAGACTGTATGGATAATACCGTACTTAAATACCATATTCACCTTGAATCTATATTTATAAATATATATATATATATATATATATATATATATATATATATATATATATACATTATGTACATTATTTACATTTGACGGATGGATATTTGTCCTCATCTTGTTTGTTGTTAACACAACGTTTCGGCTGATATACCCTCCAGCCTTCGTCAGGTGTCTTGGGGAAATTTCGAACCTGGGTTCTCATTCCTAACGATGTTACTATTATTATATTATTATTATTATTATTAATCAGGTCGCTGCCGTGAATCGAACTCGGAATCTTGGGGTTAGTAGCCCGCGCTCTTAACCACTACGCCATATGCCCGTGGCGTAGTGGTTAAGAGCGCGGGCTACTAACCCCAAGATTCCGAGTTCGATTCACGGCAGCAACCTGATTAATAATAATAATAATAATAATAATAATATGATAATAGTAACGTCGTTAGGAATGAGAACCCAGGTTCGAAATTTCCTCAAGACACCTGATGAAGGCTGGAGGGTATATCAGCCGAAACGTTGTGTTAACAACAAACAAGATGAGGACAAATATCCGTCAAATGTAAATAATGTAAATAATGTAAATAATTCCTCATCTCTTAAATATAGAACTGTATATATATATAGTTCAATAAGTGCCAATGCATGAAACTCTCAGACCTTGAGTCATTCTGTTACTTCTGGTAAATGATATTAAATATATATATATATATATATATATATATATATATATTACATTACAAATCAGGCTGATGAGGAATAGACAAATGGTAAGAATTCGTTAAATCCGAAACCTGGTTCCTGTTTAATAATGATTTTTTTAGGTGATTTTAAATGTCTTGCCCGCTCACGTTTTTGGTATGCTGCTATATTTCATGTTGAGAACTTTTTAGGTCTTAATAGACACAAGATGTGATCTATTTCTAGCGCATTAATTGTCCACGTTAGTGGTCGACGTTATTTTTTAAAATGTACCTTAATACCCTGAGATTGCAGATAATATTTCTGAATCTCTTTGATTCTTTAAATGTGCTGGCCCCCTGATAATTAATCGATATTAATTAATATATTAATATATGACTAATTACCAGATCTTATAATAATTATAATTATATATATATATATATATATATAGAATGGGGGTAGCTGATGAAGGAAAATGTTCTCTATGTGGCCTGTATGTTTTCTGTACTCTGGTTATTATTATTGTTTTGTCTACGTTTTGTTTGCAATGTCCTGTACCCAGATATGCACCTATATATACAGGTAGACGTAGGTATGCACATACCTGTACGTATATATGCACATACTCATTTATTATTTGTTTTATATATATATATATATATATATATATATATATATATAAATGTGTGTGTGTGTACACACTGAGAATAAGGGAGAGAGAGAGAGAGAGAGAAACAGACAGACTGACAGACACAGGCAGAAACAGATCAAGAGACTGAGTCACGGACAGGAGAAACCGAAACATTATATACATGGACTGAAGAAGGGAGAAAGAGAGAAAGAGAGAGACAGAGAGACAGAGACAGACAGACACACAGACAGACAGAGAGAAAGTGAAAGAGGCAAAGGGAGAGAAAAAAGGATTATAAAATCCGAGCTTGCCAACAACTTAATAAATATTAGTAAAGTAATTAAAAATCTTTTTTTATTACTTGAATCATAAAAAACAGCTTAAGTAAGATAAAATACGACCAAACATTTTGTTTATGGCCTCGTTATATACACAACATAAATATACCTGTATAAATATATTACTTAATACATGGAAGAATATATGGAGTCAACAGGTGAGACTCAGAAATGCACAAAATAGAAAGTAGATAATCAGGCTCAAATGATTTGAACTTTCATTTTGAGGTCTTTATCGAGGATTAAATCTGTGGGGTAAAGACTGGCTCTAAGAGATATCCAGGTGAACTGATATGAAGACAGTGGTGCTAATAAACACACCTGGGGTTGATATATTAAATATAGGTACAGGAGTGGCTGTGTGGTCAGTAGCTTGCTTACCAACCACATGGTCCCGGGTTCAGTCCCACTGCATGACAGCTTGGGCAGGTGTTTTCTACTATGTCCACAAGGATTTGGTCGGCCTGAGGCTATAGTAGAAGACACACACCCAAAACCATGTGGTTGGGCAGCAAGCTTCATACCATACAGCTATCCCATGTAGGCATTGATCAGCTTGGGACCATCATAGAAAATATTTGCCCAAGGTGCCGCACGGTGGGAATGAACCTGAATCGACATGGTTGCAAAGCAACCTTCTTAACCTGCCGTACATGTTATTTGTGTAAGTTTTGAATTAAGTCTGTTTTGTTTTTCTGCTTTAATCAAGTTTGTTTTGTTAATTAGAAGTGGGTGTATAGATTTTTTCAAGATGTTTATCTTCACGGTTGAACAATTTTAATTGGTGTGAAATTTGCTTTGGTCAAGGCTAGAGATTTCCATAGATATGTATGTGTGTGTGTATGTATGTGAGTGTGTGTGTGAGTGAGTGAGTGAGTGTGTGTGTGTGAGAGAGAGAGAGAGAGAGAGAGAGAGAGAGAGAGAGAGATTGTTATGCTGTTGTGGTGGTGGTGGGGGGAGCATGTTTAAATATCCAATTAATTTTGTTGTTTTATATTTATTGTTACTAGACATAAGCTTCATAAACTACAAAATATAAATATACACACAGCCACACCTGAAACGTACCTGTTAGAACTCTTTATCTTGATTTGAAGGTATGTGAAGGTATTTAGAATTCCCAAACCTATTTCTGCAAATGTGCCAAGCTCTGATGCTGATCATAGTTTAACCAATAAGGATGGGACCAAGGTAAATGCAATAAAAATGGGGAGAGGGGTCAGTGGGGCACCATTTAAGTGGCCCTTTAAAAATTGAACCTCCCTGCAGTATTCCCTGGAGGTTCATGGTATGAAATTCATTGTCATAGCTCCGATTTGGTCACCAATGCCATGTATTTAGTTTAAAATGCAGTAAAAATAGTGGGGAGCCAGTGGGGCCCCAATTAGGCCACTCTTAAAAAAGTAGACCTCCTTTAGGGCATTCCCTGGGATTAGGGGGTTGCTGGTTTGAGTTTTGTTATCCTTGTACCAACAGTCTAGGAGGAGTTAATGAACATAAAAATGTAATGGACAGAGAAACCTCACTCAAATTTATAACTGGATCGATTGTGATGTTCCCTTTCCAGTTTAACTCTAAAACTAGTGAAAGATATATATTCATGGAGAAGGCTGAGCCCATTTCATCATCAATCATCAATCATCAACATTTCATCATTACCATCAATCATCAATCATCAACATTTCGTCATCATCAATCATCAGCATTTCATTTTCATCATCAATCATCAGCATTTCATGAACATCATCAGTCATCAACATTTCATCGTCATCATCAATCAGCAACATTCCATCGTCATCATCAATTATCATCATTTGATCGTCATCATCAATCACAAACATTTATCGTCCGTTTTTGACGCTGGGATCGGTTGGATGGTTTCACATGGCACTGATGAGGCCAGGAGCTGCACCAGGCTCCAGTCATCTGTTTTGGTTTCGTTCCTGCAGCTAGATGCCTTTCCTAATGCCAACCACCGCACTGGGTCCTTTTTATGTGGCACCAGCACTAATTACCATATTGTAAATGGTATTTCATAGTTGAGTGGCTTTGGCTAATATGTGTGAGGAATTTTCTTTACATACTTACACACACACACATCTACATATATGTGAGCATGTGTGTGTGTGTGTGTGAGTCATTATCATAATCTAAAGCCTGTTTTCCAAACTGAAATGGGCTGCTAAGTTCCAGTGAGTCACAAGACTGCATTGGGCTCCAGTATCATCTCTGGTTTCTATGGCTGACTGCCTTTCCTAACACCAACCACTTTACAGAGTGTACTGGGAGCTTTTTCCATAGCACCAGCACAGGAACGAGAACCCAGGGCTGGGTTCAAATTTCCACCAGGACACCTGATGAAGGCTGGAGAGTAAATCAACCGAAACGTTGTGGTAACAACAAACAAGATGAGGACACATATCCATCCAATGTAAATAATGTAAATAATGTACCCTTAATAATTAATAATAGTATGAAGTATCTTTGATGAAATTTAGGCACAAAACCAGCAACATTAAAAGGAGAAGGGCTGGGTTTGTTAATTGCATCAACCACCAGCACTTGGCTCATGTTTTATATTTTTCTGACCCTGGTGGGAAAAGAGGTAAAGTTGACCCTGTCAAGATTTGAAATCAGAATGTCAAGAGCTGTGAGTTGTACCACAAAACATTCTACTTATCCACCATCCACTTTTCGATAATTAAAAACTAAGTACATATCTTTGATGAAATTTGATTTCATATTGGAAGTACACACGGGTATTTGCTTCGTTAATTAACTAATCAGTTTTCAGTCACTTAATCCAATAACGAAGTTCAGAGAGTACATATGATAGAGTCTTTAAGTAAATAATCAATCGCATAATATAATAGATCTATCATGAAGGAATCTTTATATATTATTGATGTCTTATAAGGAAATTACAAAGAAGGGATGACTGCGTGGTCGATAAGTCTGTTTCCAAACCAAATGACTCAGGTTCAGTCCCTCTGTGTGGCACCTTGGGCAAGTGTCTTCTAATATTGTAACTTAGCTCCAGACTGATTCAAGTGGGTTTGGTAAATGGAAACTAACAGAAGCCCATATTGTGTGTGCGTGTGTGTCTGTGTCTGTGTGTGTGTTTATGTATGTGTATGTGTGTGTGTGTATTATATATATATATATATATATATATATATATATAATTAATAATATCGAAGGGAAATAGAAATATTAGAAATTTCTACTACCTAATAGTGGTTTGGAACTTAGCTGTTCTTTCTAGTGTGAGGGAATCCTATGATGGATACCTCTTATGTGTTTAAATGTACACTGTATATATATGAATATATGTATATATATATTAATCAAAGTGTATTGTATTATATATCCATTAAGGTTGATTTTACCAACTGGTTTCGCACTAGGGGGTTTAACAGAATGTTAGGTAACAGTTTGATTATGTAACTCTGCATTCTTCAGAGATGACAGTTATGGAGTAAAGTGTGAAACCAATTGGTAAGATCAGCTGTTATGGCTATATAATATTTTACATTCTCTCCCAGTGATCCCCATACACTTGCTCGCTTCTGGTATACGGAGCTTTTGACTGGTAGCACTTGTATGTGCAAGTCGTTTGCAAGACGACATTACAATCGTTTCTATAAATGAACACTACTTATTCAGTATCACATATAAAGTTATGTAATACATACAATGTATGCATGCAACATATGTAATAACATCACTGTTCATTCACTTCTTCAGAGATCATAATTTGAAACACAAACTGATGAAACAAACCTGCAATACAGGATAAATATCACTTCATGGGATGTTAACTCCATGCAAATAGGCCTTTTATTCTTTTATTCGTTTCAGTCATTTGACTGTGGCCATGCTGGGGCACTGCCATTAGTCAAACAAATCAGCCCAACGACTTATTCTTTGCAAGGTTAGTACTTATTCTATCAATCTCTTTATCCGAACCGCTAAATTACGGGGACATAAACACACCAGCATCAGTTGTCAAGCGATGTTGGGAGGACAAACACAGACACACAAACATACACACACACACACACACACACACACACACACACACACACACACACACACATATATATATGAGGGGCTTCTTTCAGTTTCCGCCTACCAAATCCACTCACAAGCTTTGGTTAGCCTTAGGCTATAGTAGAAGACACTTGCCCACAATGCCACGCAGTGGGACTGAACCCACAACCATGTGGTTCGTAAGCAAGCTACTTACCACACAGCCACTCCTGCGCCTATATATACATATATATATATATATATATGGGAGAATGTACGAAAAAACAACAACAGACGAGGACAGGTGGTGTAAATAACAAAAGGATGTATTAATATGACGCTCGGGAATACGGAAAGTCTTTGACGTTTCGGAGAAACAAAATTTTGGAGAAAAAAAATTGAATAGTGTTCAGTCAACGGTCAATCATAATAATGGATAATAATGGCTGACCGGAAGTTAGAAATTCTTTTTTCAGGAGAGCTAGGAAAAGGGGGAGATAACAAACGGTGATCGAAGAACGAGGGGCTGTGTGTGGGTGATAGAATGCTGGTGATCTTGACGTATGTAGTGTGAAAATGGGGAGAGGATATATATATATATATATATAAATAGATAGATAGATAGATAGATAGATCGCTGGCCACTAAACCTTCTTCTATTTTCTCTCCCTGTTTATTTCTGTGTTCCTTTCTGCTGAAGAGCATAGGCTCGAAACGTAAAAGACTTTCTCACTTCCCGATTGTTAAACTAATACATCTGTTTGTTGTTTACACACCCGTCTTCGTCTTTTGTTTTTTAGTAAATTCTCACTATACATACATGTATATATATATATATATATATATATATATAATCTATATAAAGGCATTACTATACAATAATGCCTCAGGGAAAAAATGGTGGGTTTTTTTTTCCCTTATGAGGTTTTTTCACGCTAACTACTTGATAAATTCTTACAAAGTTTTTATCCTAATATTGTGACTACTGACCGAGACCTTTGGAAATGTGCTGTGCGTGAGAAGACCCGGCAAGCCAAGTAAGATCGTTGCCAGTGCCCCTGGACTGGTTCTTGTGCGGGTGGCACATGAGATGCACCATTTTGAGCGTGG
>NC_142955.1:18783610-18818610 GCF_046866305.1 Octopus bimaculoides | reverse complement strand
AGACTCAGGCTTTGTTGGATACAAAAGGATTAACCCCAGGTTAATCCGGATTAAGATAAAGTTGTTTTGTTACCATACTTCTGTTGAAAAACACAGTCTTTGTTTCAATTAACTTTGAATGTAATGGAGTATTGACATGAGGTACATAGTAGAGCTGAAAATTCCTGGGTCTCCTGCCAACTCACTCGGCTTGAAGAACCTATCTTACCGTTCTTTCCTCTGACATTCTAAAGACATGTCGTCCACAGAATCAGAGCTATGATCTCTCAACCCGGGAGAAGTTGTGGCCTCTCAACAGAGAGAGACTCCCAGAGACAATAAATATCATCCAAACAACTTCTTCTTGGTCCCCTCCTGGGTCTCCAGCCAGTTGGCTTGGCTTGAAAAATCTGTCTTGTGATTCTTTCCTGTGGCATTCTAATCCCATGTCCGCAGTACTGGAGTTGTGACCCCTCAGCGCAGAGAAATAGCAGCTCCCGCTAGACATACACCCTGATCTTTGAGCTGGGTATCCTGTCGCATGATGTTACTCCGGAGATCCTTTGAGGGGAACCCCATTTCAGAAACAACCATCATTAAACATTCCTACTGGATACAGTTCTATGTTTAAGAGATGAGGAATTATGTACATTATTTACATTTGACGGATATTTGTCCTCATCTTATTTGTTGTTAACACAACGTTTCAGCTGATGTACCTTCCAGCCTTCGTCAGGTGTCTTGGGGAAATTTTGAACCTTGGTTCTCATTCCTAAGGTATATGGCGTAGTGGTTAAGAGCTCGGGCTACTAACCCCAAGATTCCAAGTTCGATTCCAGGCGAAACCATTTAATTCCAAGATTTATTTCTGTTTAACGACTGAATGAATTTAATAAAAGCATCTAAGCATGAAACATCATGAAAATTGTTCAAAACTGAAATCCTTCTTGAACGACACCATTTTTCCAAATGAATAAATTAAATTGAATATTGAGTATTTATGGAATTTTGATTTACTGTCAGGTGACTTTTGACCAACCTTGTGTATATATATATATATATAACCAAATCCAAAAACGAAATACATATATATATATATATATATATACGACGAGCTTCTTTCAGTTTCCGTCTACCAAATCCACTCACAAGGCTTTGGTCGGCCCAAGGCTATAGTCAAAGACACTCGCCCAAGGTGCCACGCAGTGGGACTGAACTCGGAACCATGTGGTTCATAAGCAAGCTACTTACCACACAGCCACTCCTACACGTTAGGGAATTTAAATGAAAAATCTTACACTCTGGTCTGACTTGAACCCATTACCAGATTATGCTGGATGCTTATCACTTCTTATTTATCTGTGTCTTTACTTACATTGGGTGCCCTGTTAATTTCTGGAGAAAATAAGATAATTAAATCTACCACAGCATTAAATCAATAATAAAAATAGATTTAAATATCTCATTTTTAAGTTGTTTTTCAAGTGTTGGTTTGGTGGCCTAATAGGTAAAGGTGTTACTAATTTAAGCGATAACCTTGTATGAAGGTAGAGGTTTCAATCTCTAACTAGAAATATATTTTTGTATAAACGAAAAAAAATAAAAGGACTCTCACCTTCTTCCCTCATCCTGACCAGGTTTGAACACTGGACAGGACAGTATGTCCCCCTCACCCAGTTCATCTACACTCACCTTTACTTACTAGTCTACCAGATCCCACCACTAATTGCTGTCAAAAATGAGCTACTTAAATCTATAATACTGTCCAATCAATAATAAAATAGATTTAAATATCTCATTTTTAATGTTTTTCAGGTGTTGGTTTGATGATCTAATAGGTAAAGGTGTTACTAATTTAACTAATAACTTTGTATGAAGGTAGAGGTTTCTATCTAGAAATATGTTTTTTTTTTTTTTATTAATATTTTTGTAGAAATGAAAAAATAAAAAGACTCTCAACTTCTTCCCCCATCCTGACCAGGCTTGAACCCAGGACAGGACAGTTTTGAATGTCCCCGCTCACCCGGTTCATCTACACTCACCTTTACCCACCAGTCTATGTATATGTCCACTGCATCACACCAAGTCATTCTACTGGGGCCTTACTCTCATCCAGTGCAGCAGCCGCAAAATGAGAGAGGCCCAATGGTGGGCTTTGTGACAGACCTCACACCAGATGGCTGGATGTCATTGAAGAAAATATATCCAGAGGGTCAACATCACCTTGGAGAATGCAGAGGGACTGGCAAAAGGGAACAAGTGATGGGGACACACTGGTAGACCTCGTCGGCTCTATGCATGAAGACGGGGCCGTCTACCTGGGATGACCTTAACCCCATCAAGCAAAAGCATGAAGAAAGAGAAAGAGAGAGATAAGAGAATGAGAGAGAAAAGAAGAGAGAGAGAGAGAGAGATGTATATATATATATATATATATATACTTGTCTGGGTGTATATAAACTGCATGTCCATATGTGTGTATATATATATATATATATGTGTGACTGCATGGTTGTACTTTGTGTCACTTACCTTTGAATGATATCACACGGTGGAGCAACTGAGTTCAAATCCTAGCAAAGGCATTTCATCTATGATAGCGATTGTGGTTTGAATTGAACTTTTTTTTTTACTCAAAGTCAGCAGACGGTCCCTTGTTTCCATGCAACGACAGATCACATGGCACAGTTTGGCAAACAGCAACGACCTCTGCTGAACACACTGTTCAATTGTCAAACCAATGACCCAGCTAATTACCATAAACATTGCATGTATATATGTGTGTCTATATATATATATATGTATACAAACATATACATGTATATATGTATTGATATACACACACACACATATATACACGCACACACACACACACACACACATATATATACACACCCACATACACAAACACACACATGTACATATATATATATATATATATATATATATATATATATATAGACACTCACATATACCTCCACACACACATATATATACATATATATAAAGAGAGACTCCCAAACACACACACATACATATATATATACACACACACACACATGCAGGAAATATGCCATAGACCATATGTCAGTCTGGTTTATTAATACTGACACAATTACTTCATTTTATACACGACTCCACATGTTCAGTTGTGTGTGTATACATGCGTGCATGTGTGTGTGTTAATATGATCCTATAAAAAGGGTTTACACATAATAGATAAATATTTTTGCATGGGTGCATGTATAGAAACACACACCTTATATAAGTACATATATTATATATATATATATATATATATATATATATATATATATATATATATATAGATATATATATATAGCATGGAATAAAAACAATTCCACATATTTAGTCTGCTGGAAAGAACAGATTGGTCGACATAATTTTTTAAACAGATGCTATATGGGGAACTTATTAGTGAAAAGAGAACCCGGCAGAAACCAAAGCTGCGATTTAAGGACTGTGTCAAGTCCTCAGTAAAGGCCTGTGATATGCAGGAGATGGACTGGGAGAGCAATGCCTGTCATTACCACAGATGGAGGGAGCAGGTTAAGGAGAGGGTCGACACCTTTAAAAGAGCACCTATTCTGCATGAAGAAATTAAGTGTGTTGCACGAAAGCGCACGGCTTGTATAGTGAATGGGGAAAGCTTGGTCTGCAATGTTTGCAGTCGTGTATACTTGTCAAGAGCAGGGCACCTGAACCACCAACGGAGCCGCAAAAGAAAAATATAAGTTAGTCCTGGAGCACACAATGTTCCTAAAGGTCAGCAATGGTCTTCCTCAGTCACAGGTGGACGGCCATCATCATCATATACATGTGTGTGTGTGTGTATATATATGTATATATATATATATATATATATATATATATATATATATATATACATACACACACACACACACATGCACATACCCACATTCTCACACACACACACATTCTTCTGCACACACACATGCACCACCACCCTCCAATCACTTAACCCTTCTCCCCACATTGGTCTCCAATTACATCCTGACTGATCAGTGACTGGTGATGACTAATGACTTTCCTTGCATTGTTCACACAAACAGGCCATGAATAAAGGAAAGCGTTTAAGATATGCAGAAGGATAATGGCTGCGAGGTTGTATAGTTAATTAGAGCTTAGTAATTAACAGAGCTAATTAAGAACAACACATGCAATCTGGTTTGGCACTAATTAACAGCTGCTGTTTCTATAGTGAATGATCAGTTGATTAGTTTCTTCATATATATATATATATACTCATTTGATGATGGTGTGTTTATGTTTAAATCTACACACACACATACGCATATTACTACATACATACACACACGTCTATCTATCTATCTGTCTGTCTGTCTGTCTGTCCATTTTTCATCTCTCTCTCTCCTTCTGTATATATCATAATTATCAATGTCACCATTTAACAGCTGTTTTCCATGCTGGCTCATAACAGGAGCTGCCCAGTACATTCCATCATCATCATCGTTTAACGTCCGCTTTCCATGCTAGCATGGGTTGGACGACTTGACTGAGGACTGGTGAAACCGGATGGCAACACCAATATATTGATAGAAAAGACAACAAAAGAAAGAAAGAGACCTTGATATTATGTAAATAGAGGAATTTATCTGTAAAAATATGTGACAATTATTTAGTAGCCGGGGCGGGATTCAATCACTTGACCCAAATATTGGGCTATCAACACTGTCACGTTCCAGGCTACAGCAAATCTTTGATGGAAGTCTAATGAAGTGCCTCTCTTATGTCTAAAACCGTTGCGTAAATTTTCACTTCAAATTTTTACATAAAATGGTGTTGCAAGCAGAGAAGATTCAATCATATATATATATATGATTCATTAGAATATTTGGGTCAAGTGCTTCCCTGTAAACACCCTCACTTTACATCTTACCAGGACCTTAGACTTTTGCTATACACACATATATATATATATGGGAGAATATACAAATAATAACAACAGACGAGGACAGGTGGTGTAAATAACAAAAGTATATATTAGTAGGACGCTCGGGAATACGGAAAGTCTTTGATGTTTCGAGCTACGCTCTTCAACAGAAAGAATACGGAGACAAGGAGAAAAACACGGAGAAAAAAAATTGAATAGTGTTCAGTCAACGGTCAATCATAATATATATATGTATGTATGTATGTATGTATTAATGTATGTTTTTATGTATGTATGGCCTCTTGAAGTACATCTGCTTGTTCCATTATTACAGCCCAGTATGTAGTTGTTGTTGTTGCTGTATTGATGTGTGGTACATATTAGAGTTGAAAATTCTGGAAATATTGCTTGCAGAGTAGTTACGTAACAAAACAAGGAGTTGGAAAAATCGTTTGGTATCATTTTATTCACCATTACACATGTTTCATTTGCCAATAGGAGTTACAAAATTCTGCATGTTGGATAAACATGTAAGAAATATCCTAATAGAAATTCTTCAGAGAGAGAATCAAATAACACACACATATATATCATCATCATCATCATCATCGTTTAACGTCCGCTTTCCATGCTAGCATGGTTTGGACGATTTGACTGAGGACTGGTGCAACCGGATGGCTACACCAGGCTCCAATCTAATTTGGCAGAGTTTCTACAGCTGGATGCCCTTCCTAACGCCAACCACTCAGAGAGTGTAGTGGGTGCTTTTACGTGTCACCCGCACGAAAACGGCCACGCTCGAAATGGTGTCTTTTATGTGCCACCCACACAAGCCAGTCCAGGGGCACTGGCAACGATCTCGCTCGAAAATCCTACAAGGCCAGTCAGGCGGTACTGGCAACGGTCAGCGCAATCGTCTCTCTTGCACACCACTACTGACGCTTCTTATGTTCAGCTTTTCTCTCAAGATACTTACACTCTGACGGGTATGCACATTTACATTACACATCCAGCGGAGCATACTGGCTTCATTCCTTGTGAGCTTACGCATGTCCTCAGCAGTCACAGCCCATGTTTCACTGCCATGTAGCATGGCTGTTCGTACACATGCGTCATACAGTCTGCCTTTTACCCTGAGTGAGAGTCCCTTTGTCGCCAGCAGAGGTAAGAGCTCTCTAAACTTGGCCCAGGCTATTCTTATTCTAGCAGTTACACTTTCAGCGCACCCACCCCCACTACTAACTTGGTCACCCAGATAGCGGAAGCTATCAACTACCTCTAGTTTTTCTCCCTGGAATGAGATAGAAGTTGTTTCCTGTTTGTTTACAGTGTTTATTGCACCTGAACATCTGCCACATACAAAAACTAACTTTGTAGTTAATCTGCCTTTGATATTGCTGCACCTCTTATGTGTCCATAGCTTGCACCGGGTACATCTTATAGAGTTACTACCTACTCCTTTACTGCATACTGAGCAGGGCCATCTACCTGAAGGGGTTTGTGTTTTATCTACCTTCCTACTTATTAGGATTTTGGTTTTTGTTAGGTTGACTCTAAGGCCCTTCGATTCTAGTCCTTGCTTCCACACCTTAAACTTCTCCTCTAGTTCTGATAGTGACTGCGCAATTAGTGCAAGGTCATCAGCATAGAGGAGCTCCCAGGGGCAACCTGTCTTGAATTCCTCTGTGATCGCCTGGAAGACTATGATAAATAGGAGGGGGCTGAGGACAGAACCTTGGTGGACCCCTACCTCTACCCGGAATTCATTACTGTACTCATTTCCAACCTTCACCTTACTGACAGCATCTCTGTACATGGCTCGCACAGCTCTCACTAACCATTCTTCTATCCCAAGTTTCCTCATTGACCACCAGATAAGGGATCGGGGGACCCTGTCAAAGGCGTTCTCCATGTCAACGAAGGCCAGGTACAGAGGTTTATCCTTGGCTAGATATTTCTCCTGCAGCTGTCTCACTAGAAATATGGCATCAGTGGTGCTTTTACCTGGCACGAATCCAAACTGCATCTCATCTAAATTGATTTGCTCCCTAATTAGTTGGGCTATGACCCTCTCTGTAACTCTCATAACCTGATCTAACAGCTTGATGTCTCTGTAATTATTAGTGTCTAAAGCGTCACCTTTACCTTTGTAGCAGTTTACTATGGTGCTGCTACACCAGTCATTGGGTATGACTCCTTCGTGTATCACCTGGTTCGTAATACGGGTGACTAGGCTGTAGCCAACACTGCCAGATATTTTGAGCTACATATATATATATCTTAGAGATAAAAAGAGAAAACGGAATGTGCTAACAAAAGACTTTATATTACCACAACAATTGTTTCATCTTCAAGATGCAGTTCTCCCTTACGGGCATGGAACAATCGGCATAAGACATCAATGAAGCTTTATAAGCTTCATAAATTGACTCAGTCACAGCCTACAGGCATGGCTTAAAGGATAAAGGCATTCACCTTGATGTCCTGAGTTTAATCTCAGACAAAACGTTAACGTGAACTCACAAGACACCTGAAGAAGGCTGAAACATACAGTCATGCCTCCACCTATGTGTTTATTCATGCATAAAATAATATGTATTACTTTCAAACTTTAACACAAGACCATTGGGGGGAAGGGGTAAGTTGAATACATCAACCCCAGTGCTCAACTGGTACTTATTTTATCAACCCTGAAAGGATGAAAAGCAATGTCGACCTCGACAGAATTTGAACTCAGATTCTAAAGACAGACAAAAGGCTGCAAAGCATTTTGCTCGACATGCTAACGATCCGGATAGCTCGTTACCGTTTATATATATAAAGTAATATATATTAATTGCTAGCAGGGACATCGTATTTCATTATGCAACCGAAATACAGTACCAAGTATACTAAAGGCTTTATAAGTTAATACTTGTCCTACCTGTGTTAGCAGTGCAATTAAATTAATTTTTAAAGTTATCTCTACAGTTTGAATATTTGCATAAAAAGTTCAGAAATTTCTATAGAAGACATCGTTTTTAGCACTGGAATAATTTTTACAGATTTTCACCTGCATGAACGCATTTGTGTTTAGTCAAGGTGTTTCCATGAGAGAATGATTTACCACAGATATCACAGCGATAAGGTTTTTCACCTGTATGAATACGTTTGTGTGTCGTTAAGCTACCTGTTTGCGAGAATGCTTTGCCACAAATATCGCAATGATGCGGCTTCTCACCTGTATGAATGCTTTTGTGAGTCGTTAAATGATGCGCCCGAGAGAATGCTTTACCGCAGACATCACAGTGATATGGTTTCTCTCCAGTATGAATGTTTCTGTGAGTAGACAAGTGGTGGCTCCGTGAGAAGGATTTATGACAGATGTCGCAGAAGTACGGTTTCTCACCAGTATGAATGCGTTTATGGTTATTCAACACGTGGCTTCCAGTGAACGATTTACCACAGATATCACAGTGATATGGTTTCTCTCCCGTGTGAATACGTTTATGCATGGTTACTTGATTGCCTTGGGAAAATGATTTACCACAGATATCACAATGATATGGTTTCTCTCCTGTATGAATGCGTTTATGAGCTGTCAAATCACCGCTCTGCGAGAAAAACTTACCACAGATATCACAACGATATGGTTTCTCTCCAGTATGAATACGTTTATGAATGGTCAAAGTGCTTCTTCCAGTGAACGATTTTCCGCAGATATCACAGTGATATGGTTTTTCACCTGTATGTATTCGTCTGTGAGTCATTAAGTTACCTTTGTGTGCAAATGACTTTTTACAGATATCACAGTGATATACAGGTTTCCCCATTTCTGTCAAAATTTTTCAGAAAAACTTATATACTTTTACTCTGTGTCTTACATTTAACATGGTACCCAGTAAATTCATTTGCCATAATTTCTCATTTTTCACCCCAAAAATATGAACATTTGTTCCTAGTTTCTGTTATCATCTTTTTATTCCCAACAAACAGTTCTGCGGCCTTATTTCCATCAATTGTGGTCGTCATGGGAATCTGGTGGTGCCAAAAAACTCCTTGGTAAATTTGTCCAGATTTAATTAAAATACAAAACCGTTATGATGACGTCATCGTCTGTTAATCTGAAACGATAAAGAAACAGAAGGGGATAGGAATGTAGTACTCAATAAATAGGATATACTGTATTTTAACGTGTATATGGAAACCTTTTTTGCCATATGTTCTGCAGCTGTTGTTTCCATGAAATTATTTAATGTTACAGCCCTAACTCCGAATCAATTTCCTTTCGCATTTTTTAAGCACCTAAAATGCGAAAGGAAATATAAAAACTTTCTCTTTCTATTCAATATTAAAATGTGGGGAAATACGAAAAATTGGAATGGTGTAGCAAAGACAAAACGAAACAATGAAAGATTTCGATATCGAAACTTAAAAAACATTTATTTTATGTCACAGTGGATACATCAAAAGAGATGTAGCTATAACGATACACATATAATTGTTTGTGATTTGAGAACAAAGCCTGTAATTTCAGGACAGGAGTTTCTTGACTGGGACTTAATAATATCGACCCCCGGGAGGGAATGATTAAAGGTAAGGCTGATTTCTGCTGGATACGAACTCAAATACTGGAAATTACGATTCAGTTATGAGATTTAGGCCAAGGTGGAAAAGAAGAATGCAACGAAGAAAGAACTGGGAGCGAATTATGGTCTGTGAGTTATAACAACATCAGACATTCAGCTAAGATCGCTTCCCAATCACATGGTTCCAGGTTCAGTCCCACTGCGTGGTACTTTGGGCAAGTGTCTTCTACTATAGCCTTGGGCTGACTGAAGCCTTGTGAATGGATTTGGTAGACGGAAATTGAAAGGTAGAATTATACTTCACGCACGACATATAATCCCTCGTAATTTAATTCATACGACTATGCAAAAATTTTGTGAAAATTCCTAAAAATAAAGAATTTATGAGGGGTTTATATGCCCTGCGTAAAACAGAACTCCACCAGCTGAAAGAAGCTCGTGTGTTTGAGTGTGTGTGTGTGTGTGGGGGGGGGGGGTCTGTTGCCCCCCTACCACTGCGTGATAACCGGTATTGGTATATTTACGTCCCCGTAACTTAGCGGTTCGACAAAAGACATGATAGAATTAGTACGAGGCATTAAAGAAATATAAAAGATATTTCGGCATACCAAAAGAACTGCCAACGACATGGTTCCAGGTTCAGTCCCGCTGTGTGGGACCTTGGACAAGTGTCTTCTACTATAACATCGGGCCGACCAAAAGCCTTGTGAGTGGATTTGGTAGATGGAAACTGAAAGAAGCCCATCACACACACACATATATACGTATATATATATATATATATATATATATATATATATATATATATAGATGTACTTGTGTTTGTGTCCCACCATCGCTTGATGTTGGTGTGTTTACGTCTCCGTAACGTAGCGGTTCGACAAAAGGGACCGATAGAATAAGTACTAAGCTTACAAAGAATAAATCCTGGGGTCGATTTGTTCGACTAAAGGCGGTGCTTCAGCATGGCCGCAGTCAAATGACTGTGTAAAAATTTACCCGAATATACGTGTGTGTTCCTATAAAACGGAATATTTCACAAGATGTCGAAGTAATCGGGAATTAAATGAATGTGGACAATGACAATATATAAAAATATATTTAGATATATAAATGATACTTACATATTATTCCCATGTAGCCCCAGGACCCAGGATCCAAAGAAGACAACATCGAATCAGGAGTCTTTTACAGGGAAAAAAAGTTGGATTCACGCTTTCAAAATAATAATAATAAAACAATCTATATTTTACGTAGTTAACTAATTATCGATCTTCATCTGTAATTAATTGGATCGTCTTAAATAGTTGTCAAAAAACGGGATCTGATGAAGTAATTAACAGATGAGGAAATGCTCGTCGGACACACAAAAAGGGGAAAAGAATAAAAGATTTGTGGGCGGGGGAGATTAATAATAGTGAGAGTGTCAGGGGAAGTAACTCTATTTTATCTTTACTCTTTGGTTGGTTCTAGGCATTGGACTGCGGCCATGCTGGGGCACCACCTTGAAAGGTTTTTAGTTCGAACATTCGATTTCAGTACTTTTTATTTTTGTTTTTAAGGCTGTGGTGGGTACTTATTCGGCACTGTCATGGTATTAGCTGTCAGAAGTGAAAGTAGAAAAATCTGACAAGGAACGTTACTATCTATCTGTCTGTCTGTCTGCCTGCCTGACTGGCCGGAGCTATCTGTCTGTCTATCTGTCACTCGTCCACCTTCGCTTGTTTCCGTAGAATTTAAACAAATGAAGTTCAGTTTAAAGTTTATAAATAAATATATTTCATTCCATGTTCAGTTTAAACTTTATAAATAAATATATTTTTGCATTATTCATTATTGTTTTTAAAAACAAATCACATACACCCATCAGCCCCACCACCACCGCGCGTAATTCAAAGTTGTTCACTTTGAAATGAACACGTGAAAAAATTAGTCAAAAGTTTTTCACTATGACTTCTGCCCCAAGAGCGTATATTGCTTGGTACAACTATAATTTCTGACCTCTGGTGTTTATATAATAGTTAGGATATAGACATTTCACTGTAAATCATTCCATAACCATTTGTTGATCCGATAACCTTTGCCACAACCAACCACATAGAATGCTTATGGAAACATGTAAAGAATCGCAACGAAAGAGAAAATGGTACAACCCGAAATTTACTTCAGTCGCATCTCATTGAATTCATGTTGCGTTATGAATTGAAGGAGAAAATCTTCGGAAAGTTATTGGAACAAATTCGACACCGAAATCGGTACGTTTGAAACATTACACAGTAATAAGTATAGTATCACATTTATTTTTTAAACTTAACTTCAAACTTCGTTTGTTTTCTATTTTGATAAATTCTCTCTGTTGAAAATTATATTTTTATATTTTAAATAATTTGCAATTTCAGAAAATATATTTTTATATTAAATTTGCGTTTTCTAATTTGATAAATTCTACGGGAACAAACAAAGGTGGACGAGTGATAGATAAATAGAGAGAGAGAGAGGTAGACAGACAGACAGACAGACAGATAGATAGACAGATTGATAGATAGACAGATATATATATATATATATATATATATATATATATATATATATAGAGAGAGAGAGAGAGAGAGAGAGAGAGAGAGAGAGAGAGAGAGAGAGAGAGAGAGAGAGAGAGAGAGAGAGAGAGAGAGAGAGAGAGACACAGACAGATAGTTCCGGCCAGTCAGTAGCCAAAGAATCAACTCAAACCAGCAGTAACGTTCCATGTCAGATTTTTCTACTAAATGGCAAAAATTAATATTAAAAAAAAACTGTGACAGCAACAATTTTCAGAGTTTTATATTTTAAGTGTGGCTGTGTGGTAAGTAGCTTGCTTATGAACCACATGGTTCTGGGTTCAGTCCCACTGCTTGGCACCTTGGGCGAGTGTCTTCTACTATAACCTCGGACCGCCTAAAGCCTTGTGAATGGATTTAGTAGATGGAAACTGAAAGAAGCCCGACATAAATATGTATATGTATTCGGTGCAGATGGTTGTATATATTTATGTGTTTTTATTTGTCTCGCCTCACTGCTTGACAACCACTGTTGGTGTGTTTACGTCTCCGTAACCTAGCGGCTAAGCAAAAGAAGTTCTAAGGTTTAAGAAAAAGGATCTTGTGTCGATTTGTTCGACTAAAACCCTCCAAGGCGGTGCCCAAGCATTGCCGCAGTCAAATGAGTGAAACAAGTAAAAGATAAAAGATAATTTAGGCTGTCCCAGTGAAGCGGGACATTTAGAGTCCCGAGTAGGCTGTTATTGGTCTGGTGCTGTATTAAATTACGCCAGGGACTTCTCACGCCTGACACCGCTATCATTCAAACAAGAAACTCCTCAAAGGCACCGCCTACTAATTAGTCGAGATAATTTAATTGATGACTTGTTTAGTATTTATCTCACGCTGAGGTGAACGTTAATGTTTGTAGCTAAGATAAAGTCAACCTCCGAGTGTTCTTGGGTCGATATGTTCCATCAACCTCATCATTAAATATTTTATTTCATCACAGAATTAACATCTTTAATTAATTTGCTCCCTGTTTTGGTGGGAAATGACTTTTAATTAACAACAACTAATCGATCTGAATTTTCTTGACTCTTCTTCTTTACTTCGAATCAAACATTTCTCCCGGTGAGTAGAAAAGATATCTATATTTGGTGGGTTCCAGGTCTGTGGTATTTAAGATGTGAACGCAAACCATTATAGGTTAACCCCAAAGACATATCTCTCGTCTTTGAAGAATTCCTCGAGAATATTGATTATGGAGGGCGTTAAGCACTTGGACACTTCTAAAACAACTGCATTTAACACTATAAATAGGGTTGTTCCACAGGCAGACAGGGATGAGGAACCTGCAGGCTGGGGAACATTTACCGAAGAAAGATCGTTACGGGGAAATATTGGTGAATATGGATGTGATGTTTGTTGGAAGACGTTCTCTTCAGAACATGAAGTTTTCAAACACAAAGAAATACACAATAAGGAGGAACGATATCACAGGGAAATATGTGAGAAACGTTTTGTGTGTAAGAGTAATTTAACAAAACACAGTCGAATACAGACTCGGGGAAAACAATTTCACTGTGAAATATGCGGAAAATCATTTTCTGATAATTCTAATCTTGTAGTTCACATTCGTAGCCACACTGGAGAGAAGCCATATCGTTGCGTTGTGTGTGAGAAATATTTCGTCTCAAACAGTAATTTAGTGACCCACAAGAGGATGCATAGCGGAGAAAAACTGCTTAAATGTGAAATATGTGGAAAGGCTTTTGTCTTTAACAGTGATTTAACGAAACACATTCGAATTCACACTGGAGAAAAACCGTTTCAATGTGACATGTGTTGGAAATCGTTCTCGCACACTTCTAACCTTATCGTTCATAAACGTCGGCACACAGGAGACAAACGTTTTCAATGTGAGATATGCGGCAAATATTTCATTGATAACAAGGATTTAATGAGGCACAAACGAATTCATACGGGGGAGAAGCCTTTCAGTTGTGAAATCTGTGGCAAGTGTTTCACCCAGAACTCTAGTGTTGTCATCCACTGTCGGACTCACTCTGGAGAAAACCCGTTTCCCTGCGAAGTCTGTGGAAAATCTTTCCCTTCTAGCAGTATTCTAACAACTCATAAAAGAATTCACAATGGAGAGAAAATGTTTCGTTGTGAAGTTTGTGGGAAATCGTTTATTTATAAAAGTGATTTAACAACACATGGAAGAATCCATAGTGGTGAAAGACCATTCCATTGTGAGACTTGTGGCAAAACTTTCACCCACAATTCTAACCTTTTTGTTCACAAACGTAGCCACACTGGAGAGAAACCTTATCGCTGTGATGTGTGTGAAAAATACTTCGTCTCAAACAGTAGCTTAAAAATACACACACGAATGCACACTGGAGAGAAACCACTGCACTGTGACGTTTGTGGGAAGTGTTTCTCTGATAATTCTAGCTTAACGGTGCATAAACGGAGTCACACTGGTGAAAGGCCGTACAATTGTGAGATCTGTCAGAAATCTTTCGTCTGTAACAGTCATTTAACCAAACACAGAAGAAAACACACTGGAGAAAACTTGTTTAATTGTGAAATATGTAGAAAATCTTTCACTTCAACAAGTTATTTAACAAAGCATAAAAGAACACACAATGGAAAATAGCTGGTCTCACTGACAGATATCTGGGTAGTCGTCATTATTTAACATATGCTTTTTCCATGCTTGCGTGCACAAGCTTGAGTGCAAGCGCACTCACTAAAATGATCGGTAGAAGACAATTACCCAAGGTGCCATGCAGTGGGATTGAACTGGGAACAATGTGGTTGGGAAGCAAAACTTCTTACCTCACATGTCTATGTATAAATACAGTAATCCCTCTACTCTCGTGGGTGTTACAATCCAAAACTCCACGACAGGTGAAAATCCATGAAGTAGAAGCAGTATTGTATATTTTTTATTTTTATAATTTGTATACATTTATTTTATTATAAATGCAAACCAACACCACCGAGGAACTGACGTAAGCTTAAATAATAAACTGCGATGTGGTGAGGGATTACTATATATATTTAGATAGATATATATAATGGATAATAAAACAAATGGTTTACACCTGGTAGCTTACTGGTGAACCACAGTCACTTTCAGACTGATCGTTAGGTATATATGAAATGAAAGACGGAAGATGGAATATACGAGAATTTATTGATCACAACAGTTGTTTCGACACATCGAGCATCGATCCCTCACAGGTGGAGCACTTAAGAACTGGTTCAGATGTATCTCGTTGGGTGATAAATAGATACAACTCGTTAAATTGACTGTTCCGCAATGTATCTTCTCATTTTGTAGAAAGAAAAGCAGCCAGATGGAGGAAATATCTTCATTCATATAGAAGATCAAAAATAAAATCCCAGATGGGAGGAAAAAAAGAGAAATGAACTCGTAATACAGCAAGAAAAGTTGTTGAGTGTGCCACCCATGCGGGATCGATGCTAGATGTTTCAAAACAATTGTGTATCTTCCATCTTCTGTCTTTCATTTGCCATACATGATGATGATGTGTATCTGGTGCAGCTTATAACACACTGTGAGGCCAAGTTACCGACTAATCAGTGGCCAGGCTTCACGTGATGGGTCATTCTAGAGCCTTCTGGGATGTCATGGTACAAGGGTCATGTAAAGGCTTGTTTCTAGCCCCAATTTTCAGTATGTGGTGACCTGCGGTCCAATTCCCCACACTCTTACAATTTGTAATAGTCATTTCAGCAACTCCTGCTCTTCCCGGACATGTTGTCATTATACGTGGCCAATATGAATCTAATGTGTCTATTTATCTCCTGTCTTGGCAAACTTCAATGCAGGGCTTTTGTAATCAATTATTTATGAATGCTGCAGAACGAATTCATGACCAACTTAAATATTGTATGGTGAAATAATAAAAGTTACTATTGAATGTTCACAGGGTGTTGTTACATCATTCGCGCAGGGTCTCCCATTCATGTAACTAACCAGCAACACCTGAAAGAGTGGGATCACAAATACAAGCAACCAAATTGGAGTTAAAGTAAGGGTCTCTGAAGTAAGATCACTGGACAGGGTGCATGGCCCTGAGATCAGGGTGTATTTGGAGTGTGCAAGTTAGTTGCCTGATTTCTTTTTCTGAAAACCCAACCTTATCCAGATTGTCCCTTAATGTCATCGTCATCATCCATGCTTTCATGGGTTTGACTGGGGTCTGACAAGCTAGGAGGCTTCACCAGGCTCCAATCTGATCTGGCATGGTTTCTACAGCTGGATGCCCTTCCTAATGCCAACATCTCTGAGAGTTTAGTGGGTACTTTTTTACGTGTCACTGGCACAGGAGCCAATCGGGGCGTGAGGGCTGGCATTGACCACATTTGGATGGTGCTTTTTAAGTGCCACCAGCGCAGTCAGGCGGCACTAGTATTAGTCACGTTCGGATGGTGCTTTTTTACATGCCACCGGCACAGGAGCTGGTTGGGTCAAGGGGGCTGGCATCGACCACATTTGGATGGTGATTTTTATGTGCCAAAGGTACGGGAGCCAGTCATTCTAGCATATAGAATGACCACGTTGAGGTCTTCTGCTAATTATTTTTCTCTTCTTAACCCTTTCGTTACCATATTTCTGTTGAGATGCTCTGTTTCTTTCAATTAATTTTAAACAGAACAAAGAATTTAGTAAAATAACTTAGTTATCATTAAGCTAGTTTTAGGAACATAAATTGTGACTAAGGTTTGGTGGAAGATTTTAATTCAGAACTTATGGAAACAAAACATTTGTACTACAGAGCCAGAGGGGGTTTCAGCCGGGTTGGTATCGAAAGGGTTAAACACACTTCTACATTTGGGCAGATGGATATCAGAAGCAGTTGGAAGCATGTAGATTGAAGGAAATTTAGGCTATTATTTCTAGCATATAGAGTGACCACGTTGAGGTCTCCTTCTCTCATGTCTTCTGCTTGGAGATTCCATCGAGTTGGAACTCCTCTTCCTTGACTCAGCTTCCGAACTTCGAGAAATAACGTTGGTTGTCATGGTAGCGGTGAAACGTCAACACTATCACAATGCCTCACGCAAGAGTTACTTCCCTTGGCATTAACAACGAAAATATTGTCTTCGAACGGTTTTGTTCCTCTTCGGCTCGACCCAGCTGGAGCGTCTCTTCGTCGTCTCCGATGCTGCCTTTAGGACTTTGGTCCTGTTCTTCTCAGAGACTGGGAGTTGTTTTATTACACACACTGACACACACACACACAGATGCTCACATATATATGCAAAAGAATTTCTCAAACAAAAATATGAAAATTTTCTCAATTTTTAAATTTTTTTATTGCTTTTCTATAAATGTATTTTCTTTTCTTTCTTAAATGTATTTTTATTAATAATTTATTTAGCAATGCTGCTGTTGCAAATAAGAAAAATATATAAGCCTTGAAAAATAGAAAACCAGACTTGGACAGCAGAAGGAGAGTAGAAATAGGAGGAGGAGAGAATTAGCTGAAGAATACAACGCACCACCCAGTCTAGGAATTGAAACTATGACTTCGCGATCATGAGGGCAGCACTGTCCACTAGACCATGTGCCTTCGTATAACCACATATTTATATATATGTATTTATATTCATGTGTGTGTATAAAATCTGGTCCCTTACTACCTGCCTACCCACCACCACTTAAGTCTCTCTCCCTTCAAAAGTTCCCTGATTAATCTCCCCACCCCCATTCCCGTTCCCCTGGAATACATTCAGAATAAAATGAAGAACAACCCCCCACCAAAAAATATATTATTTAGTTCCAATATTCAGCCCAGTTTTCAAATGCCTTCAAAAGTTTAGTACTGGACCCTATGCAAATCAGAAGTTCCTGTCCCTTTAAGTTTGAGGACCTATTATAATCGTCGTTGTCATTGTATTGTTGTAACTGCTGACCCCTGTTATGTAAGTTTGACCTTGAGACCCGACCAAGACTGGTTAGCAGAGTAATGCCATTTGACCAGTAGAATACACACACATCATGGGAATTTTAGAAACTTTGAGAGAGTGTGAAATAATTTGTTTTTATAGTTGAACTCGAAGTAGATAAAGTTATAACTAATTAGTAGAATAACGGGGTCAAAAAATTCTTTTGGCTACAAGAAAAACAACAACTTTCTATCTAAAGGGATTTTCAACAGACTATTTAAATGATATTTTGTGTGTGTGTAAACATACATATGCATACATACACACACACATATGCATACATATATATGCATATATACACGTTTACATACATATGCATATATACATATATACACACACACATACATATGCATACATACATATATATATATATACACATGCATACATACACACACACATATATGTAGCAGTAAAGACGTGTGTTGATAGAGGCCCCACACCCTGCGTATGATGGAGTTTGACGAGTCAAAAAGATGAAGTCTGGTCTGGTTTTATTTATTTTGGTTTGGTAAGGTCAGCAGAGAGATCAATCGAGGTCAGGTCGTGTCGGGTCAGGTCAGGACAATTGCAGTCTATTGCTTCTTTTCCGTACTCTCGTACCCGTCTGGATTCTTTGATTGCCATAACCACAAATCAGCACCTGTAAATACAACAAACACAGAGATATCATCATCATCACCACCACCACCACTACCACCACCACCATCATCATCATCATCACCACCACCGCCATCGCCATCGCCACTTAATGTCTGTTTTGCCATGCTGGCATGAGTCGGACGGTTTCACAGAAACGGACAAGCCAGAAGACGGAACCAAGCTCTGCTGTGTAGTATGCTTTCTACAGCTGGATGCCCCTCCTGATGCCAACCACTTCATATTTTCCTGAGTGTCAACCTAATACACCTTGTTAGTATTTTTACCTGGCCTATGTCATCGTTTAACGTCTGCTTTCCATGCTGGCATGGGTTGGACGGTTTGATTGAGGACCGGCAAGCCGGGAGGCTGCACCAGGCCCCAATCTGATTTGGCAGAGTTTCTACAGCTGGATGCCCTTCCTAACGCCAACCACTCCGAGAGTGTAGTGGGTGCTTTTTATGCGCCACTGGCACATTTATTTTTATTTGTTTTTATCGTATATATATATATATATATTCTTTTTCTTTTATACTTTTACTTGTTTCAATCATTTGACTGTGGCCATGCTGGAGCACCGCCTTTAGTCGAGCAAATCGACCCCAGGACTTATTCTTTGTAAGCCTAGTACTTATTCTATCGGTCCCTTTTGCCGAACCGCTAGGCTACGGGGACGTAAACACACCAGCACCGGCTGTCAAGCGATGGTGAGGGGACAAACATATACACACACATACATACACGATGGGCTTCTTGCAGTTTCCATCTATCAAATCCACTCACAAGGCTTTGGTCAGCCCGTGGCTATAAGTAGAAGCCACTTGTCTTCTATTATAGTAGAAGATCCTGACTACAAAAACAGAACAACAACAACAACAACAACAACATTCGGTATTTGCTAAAATATATTTGTTTACTTACACATTTCTTTCAAGTCTCTGACAGCTTTCCATTTCAGTTCTTTGGCAGCGAGAGAAGGATCTGCATAACACGAAGCCGTGTCACCTTTGCGACGTTCCACTATTTTGTAAGGAATCTACAACATATTGAAACCAAAAGGATGAAAGGCAAAGTTAACCTCAATAATAATAATAATAATAATAAATAACAACAAGAGCACTCAGAGAGTGCAAACCTCCGACAAGGCAATCACCAATGTCCTCTCAGATGATTTTTAAAAATGAGAATATCTGAAATAAACTCAACTGCTCTCACAAACGAGAATACTAAAAATGAACCGAAGTGCTCTCAAAAAATTAAGTAAAAAACAAGAAAAATAATCCAAAAAAACGGTACCGGATCGATCCCAAAATCTAATCAGTTTGTTCCAGTCACGGGGCCAAACATCCCTGAAAGTTCCATCCGAATCCATCCAGCAATTCTTGAGATATCTTGTCCACAGACAAACAAACACAACTGAAAACAATACTTCTGCCTTTGCTAAGGTGGAGGTAAGACAGGTGAAATACGACTAAGCAATTCACCTGGCGTGCTAACGATTCTGTCAGCTCACCACCAATAATATTAATAATAATGGTAATCTTTTCTATTCTAGGCACAAGACCTGAAATTTTGGGAGAGGGGGGGTGCCAGTCGGTAAAATCGATCCCAGTATGCAACTCGTACTTAATTTATCGACCCTGAAAGGATAAAAGGCAAAGTTGACCTCGGCAGAATTTGATCTCAGAACGTAAAGACAGACAAAATACCGTTACGCATTTTGCCCAGCGTGCTAACGATTCTGCCAGCTAGCCACCAATAATAATAATAATGATGATGATGATGATGATGATGATGATAACCGCAAACCCTAACCTTCTTGCCACTAGCCTCCTTGAAAGCTTCAATCATTTGTAATACTGAGTAGCCACAGCCTGTTCCAAGATTGTAGACCTACAGAAAACAGAACCAAACAGTGATTCAAATGGACCGTTATAGAAAAAGGGACAAAATACAGCATTACAGGAGACAAAAATCAATAAATATGTAGAAAATGGTAAATACGGAAGAAAAAGCACTTACTTTAAGTCCACAATCTTCTTTCAACTTCTCTACGGCCGACACATGACCACTGGCTAAGTCAACAATATGGATGTAGTCTCGGACACCTGGAGACAAATTATAGAAACATATGTGTGTATACATACCTACAATCAGATTTATATATATATATATATATATATATATGTATTGTGAGAATTTACAAAAAAAACAAGATGAAGACGGGTGTGTAAACAACAAACAGATGAATTAGTTTAACGCTCGGGAAGGTGAGAAAGTCTTTTACGTTTCGAGCCTATGCTCTTCATCTGAAAGGAACACAGAAATAAACAGGGAGAGAAAAAAAAAAAATATATATATATATAGGTGCAGGAGTGGCCATCATGTGGTAAGTAGCTTTCTTACTAACCATATGGTTCTGGGTTCAGTTCTACTGCATGGTACCATGGGCAAGTGTCTTCTACTATAGCCTCGGGCCAACCAAAGCCTTGTGAGTGGATTTGGTAGACAGAAACTGAAAGAAGCCCGTCGTATATATGTTTGTGTGTCTGTGCTTGTCCCCCCCAACATCGCTTGACAACCGATGCTGGTGTATTTACATCCCCGTAACTTAGCAATACGGCAAAAGAGACTGATAGAATAAGTACTAGGCTTACAAAGAATAAGTCCCGGGGTCGATTTGCTCGACTAAAAGCGGTGCTCCAGCATGGCCACAGTCAAATGACTGAAACAAGTAAAAGAGAAAGAGAGAGTGCTAGTGAAGGATGAGTGCGTGAGTGAAACGTGAACAAAGGGCAAGAGTGTGAGAGGGTGAGTGAAGGACGAGAGTGTGAGTGAGAGTGAGCTAGTGATGGGTGAGTGAGTGTGAGTGAAGGGTGAGAGAGTATGATAGTGTAAATGAGAGGGTGAGAGTGTAAAAGAGATTGTGAGTGAGAGTATGAGTGAAGTGCGAGTGCAACTCACCTGTGCCATCAGGAGTATCATAGTCATTGCCGTAGACTTTCACCCCCTTCTGTTTACCCACAGCCACCTGGGCGATGAAGGGCATCAAATTGTTAGGGATACCATTAGGGTTCTCGCCGATCCTGCCGGATTTGTGGGCCCCGACTGGGTTGAAGTATCTCAGTATGACAGTGCTCCATCGCTAAAGGACACACAGACAGAGAGAAGAAAACAAAAAATGAGAAATTATTTGCATTCTAGAGTGGAAGGCATGGCTGGATCATGGACATTGTCATCATCATTATGACTGGCCTGGCTCTCCATCGATTACGACCACGAGGGTTGCAGCTGATCCAAACAATGGCAGGGCCTGTTCATGGAGTCAATGTGCAAGTGGCTGAGCACTCCACAGACACACATTACCTTAATGCTGTTCTCAGGAGAGAAATTCAGCATGACACAGAATATGCCGTGCTTGGAATTGAACTCAAAAACTTTAGGTGACTGAATTGCACTAACCAATATCTTTATCTAATATGCTAAACAAAGCACCAAGATTTGAGAGGGGTGGGCTGCAAAGTTCCTCGCTTTGGGTAAAAGAAAATACAAGAGGATTTTATTCAACATATTCCCGCTCTCAGATTCACACTTCAGTTTTTCTAAGCCCTGTAAAAAAAGAATCCAGAATGTTGGGCCGCTCATCAGGCCTTTTGCGATACCCTTAAAGCCAGGACCTTTTGAGCACCCCCTTGTGATTCACAAAATATCAACTGATATTATTATTATTATCTATTCAAGACACTACCTGGAATTGAACTCGGAATCTTGGGGTTAGTAGTCCACGCTTTTAATCGTTACACTATATGCCTGTCGGTAATTGTTAAGAGCGTGGGCTACTAACCCCAAGGTTCAGAGTTCAATTCCAGGTAGTGCCTTGAATAAATAATAATAATAATAATAATAACATTAGGAAAAAAAAATACCTTAGGAATGAGAACCCAGGGTTGGGTTCAAAATTCCATCAAGATACCTGATGAAGGCTGGAGAGTAAATCAGCCGAAACGTTGTGGTGAGAACAAACAAGATGAGGACAAACATCCGTCCAATGTAAATGATGCACAAAATTCATCATCTCTAAAATATAGAACAGTCTTCAGATGACACCTGAAGACGGCTGGAGCAAACAACAGCCGAACCACAGTCGAAGCAACAATCAAGAGGAGGACACTGGTCTGAATAGAATACAAACAGTAAACAGAATCATGGCAACTTACGGGGTCGGCCTTTGCAATGTCAGTTAATATGACCTCGATGAAGTATTTTGTCTGTCCATAAGGGTTGATGCAGCTGCCTGTCGGGTGGGATTCAGTGAGGGGTAACTGCTGAGGCACACCGTAGACCGTGGCGGAACTGGACACAACAATTTTGAACACTTCAAATTCTGTCATCACCTTTGAGTGAGAGAAGAGTGGGTAAGAGAAAAATATGTATTAAAAAAAAAACAAATTAAAAAAAACTGGAAAAGCATTTAACAAGATTAGGGCTCCAGTATGGGCATAACTTCTCTTATGTTTGGTCCCAGAGGATCTGCATGAGGGTGAAGTTGTTCTTGGTCTATTTAATCCATAGATATGTATATGTATATATATACATGCACACACACACACATACATGTAAGTGAATATATAAGTATTTATATATCAAGGATGTGCACATCTTCTGGGACCAAACATAATCGTCCGATAATAGGTATAGATGCCGATCTATCTAATTCCTTGTCTCCTAAAATCAGGCATAACTTGGCAACACCGTTCTTCATCTAGAGTGTGTTTGTTAACTTGACAACTAGGTCAAGGTGAACTCTGATTGGTTGTATGCGTCCAACGGTTCTTGAGATATTTTGTCCATGGACAAACGTAGTCAACTGAAAACAATGCCTTCGTTAAGGCGGAGGTAATAATGACAAAGTTATTTCACTAATTTCTTCATTATTTTCAAAATTAATTGAAACAAAAATCAGAGGATTTTAACAGAAATATGGTAACAAAAGAGTTCAAGGATGTTTTATCAATATTCTTTTTTTTTTTCTGATTGCTGAAATTTTTACCTCTATCAAGTTGAGGGCACCACCAACATTGTTCTTGTAGTAAAGTAAAGGTAGTTCGCACGATTCTCCGACAGCCTTCAGCGCAGCCAGGTGAATGACACAGAAGAACTTGTGCTGCAGAGCAAGAAGAGATTCAGGGTTAAAAACAAACTATGGCACTTCCAACACCAACATTTTCATCACAACCACCACCACCGCCCCACACGTTGGGTCCTGTCAAACTGTCCCCACCCATGCCAGCATGGGACATGGTTGTAAAAAATGGTGATGATGAAGAGAGCAAGGAGGGTTCAAACGGAAGGGTGTGAATGAAACTAACCTTGGAGAAGACCGATTTCAATCCCATTTTGTCGAGGAGATCCACATTGTAACAAGTGATGGATTTCTTTGTGATTTCTTCAACTCTTTTGATACTTTCTGGAAATAAAAGAAAAAAGTGTTTTAGTATGAGAGAGAGAGAGGGGGAGTGAAAGAGAAAGAGAGACAGGGGAGGGAGGAGATAGAAAGAGAAAGGTGGAAGCCAGAGAGAGGGGGTGAAAAACAGAAAAAGAGGGAGGGGTGAAAGGTAGAGAGAGAGGGATGTTCTTCCAGTTGCAAACTTAACCCATTTCTAAACTGTTCCCCCCCTCCCGATCCTTTGAACATGAAACAGTACAATAACCGGATATGTTTCCCTGCAAGATTACAAGGCAAAGGACACCGCTGGTATGACAGTGGCACTTGTTTACAATTAGGGTGTGATACCAAGACAAAGAGACCTAAACACACACACACACACACACACACTCAGGCCCACACATACATATCAATATATACACACACACACACGCACATACATATAAATATATCTGCATGTACACACACATACATATATATACAAACATATAAATACAGTAAGATTAGGCTGGGCAAAGTTCAGAGAGCTCCCGTCTGTGTTGGCAACAAAGGGCCCTTAAAGCCAGGAACTTTGGAGCACCCCATTGTGTGGGTGGGGAGGTAAAGGGAGGGAGAGAGGAGTGTTTTACAGAGATACAAGTGTATGCTATGTCCAGATGTGTACAAGGACAGCAGTGGCAGGGGGGGTGGAGATTAAGAGATAAGGAGGAGAGGGGGAGGAGGAGACCGTAATTAAGCTCACTCACCTAACGAGGCGTTTACCAGGTTGTCAAGGACAACGACCTCGTAGCCAGCGTTGAGGAGTTCCACAACTGTGTGAGAGCCGATGTAACCGGCTCCCCCTGTAACCAAGACACACTGCGACATTTTTATAACTGAAAAGAATAAACAACATGGGTTTGTTAGCTAATTAAGTCAATCAGTGTAATTAATCAATTTGACTGTCACTGCAATTAATTATATAAAACAAAGTTATTTTACTAAATTCTTTGTTATATTTAAAATTAATTGAAAGAAACACAGAGCATCTCAACAGAAATACAGTAACGAAAGGGTTAAGAAGAAAAATAATCAGCAGACAACATGAGAGAAGGAGACCTCAATGTGGTCAGTCTATATGCTAGAAATAATAGCCTAAATTTCCTTCAATCCACACCCTTCCAACTGCTTCTAATGTGCAAATGCCTAAATGTAGAATTGTGTTTAACCCTTTCGATACCAACTCTGGCTCTGTAGTACAAATTTCTTGTTTTCGTAAGTTTTGAATTAAAATCTTCCACCAAACCTTAGTCACAATTTATGTTCCTAACACCAGCTGAATGATAACGAAGTTATTTTACTAAATTCTTTGTTATATTTAAAATTATTTGCAAGAAACACAGAGCATCTCAACAGAAATAGGGTAACAAAAGAGTTAACCTTGTTCTATAAAATACCAAAACCGGAAACCAATCCTTGACTTGTGGGTATTATTCAAAATTTAGGTGTCGCCCATTCACCGTTATTGTTCGTACAAGGCCTCCTGGGCTTTTTGACATGTAAATATGTAAACACACAAGACATTTTATGATTTCTATGACTCACATAAACTAATGGAGCAGTGGCAGTTGAATAGGAATAAAGGGAGGGGCTTCAACAAGTTTGCTTGATATGCTAGAAATAGCAGTCAAACGGCGGAGAGCTGGCAGAAACGTTAGCACACCGGGCGAAATGCTTAGCAGTATTTCATCTGCCGTTAGGTTCTGAGTTCAAATTTCATCAAGGTCGACTTTAGGTGGAATGGGACATCTAAAAGTGGTTATCTAGAGTGTGTACCATCTGGGGGGGGGGGTCTCTGAGTTTCAGGACCCCTCATATCATTTACAGGCTTGTCTAGAAGTCCCAAAGGTGCTGACCCCATAAAAGTGTCGTTCAGGGCAAAAAAAAAAAGGGAAAAGAACTTTCTTTGGTTTGAGACAAAAAATTGCAATAATGGACAATGCTTTTAGTAAAGAGTGTTTGTCATCACCACCACCACCACCACCTTCATTTATGTCATCACCACCATCATGACTACTACTACTATTACCACCACTTGTGTCACCACCATCATGAATACTATTACTACTACCACCACCATCATGAATACTATTACTACTACCACCACCACCAATATCACCAGCACACCACCATCACCACCTCAACTTGTCACCACCACACATCATCACCATCAAATGCCACCACCAACAACTACCACCACATGAAAAGTCAATACCAAACCAATCAATATCAATCAGGTATTAAGGACATGCTGAATCAACATCTATGAATGTCCTTCAGTAACTTCTGGTGTTTGTGAAAGAAAAGGAAACGGCCATTGATCTATTTGGTCAACAAAGAAAGTTTGCCTGGTTTTTAGGAAGCATCAGGTGTGGTGTGCAAGAGAGACGACTGTGATGGTATGGTCATGGGTTGCGAATGGATGAGGACAGCTGTGTGCAAAAGTGTCCCACCCTAGCAGTAGAGGGAACCTGTGGAAGAGGTAGACCCAGGAAGACTTGGGATGGGGTGGTGAAGCACAACCTTCGAACATTGGGCCTTACCGAGGCAATGACTAGTGACCAAGACCTTTGGAAATATGTTGTACTTGAGAAGACCTGACAAGCCAAGTGAGATCATAACCTGTGGCCTATGCCAGTAGGTGTAACCAGCCCACTTACGAGTAACCCTCATTCATTGGACAAGAAACTTTGCTTGCAAAGACCTGTTGAGGCAAGTGGAATCAAAATCACTGCCATGATTGTCACTCATGCCAGTGGAACATTAAAAGCACCATCTGAGCGTGATCATTGCCAGGGTCGCCTTATTGGCACATGTGCCAGCAGCACATGAAAAACATTTGAGCATGGTCGTTGCCAGTGCTGCCAGACAGGCTCCCATGCAGGTAGCATGTAAAAAAGACCTTTTGAGCGTGCTCGTTGCCGGGACCGCCTGACTGGCCCTCGTGCCAGTGGCACGTAAAAGCACCAACTACACTCTCAGAATGGTTGGTGTTAGGAAGAGCATCCAGCTGTAGAAACTTTGCCAGATCAGATTGGAGACTGGTGCAGCCTTCTGGAAAGCGAACGTTAAACGACGACGATGATGATGATATATATATATCATCATTGTCATAGTCATTTAAAATCCGCTTTCCATGCTGGCATGGGTTGGACGATTTGACGAGGGCTAGCAAGCTGGAAAGCTGTACCAGACTCCAGTCTGATATGGTATGGTTTCTACAGTTGGATGCTCCTCCTAATGCCAACCACTCCAAGAATGTAATGGATGCTTTGATATGGCATGACATGGGTGCTTTTACGTGGCGCTAGTATCTGCCATGACTGCAGCTTTGCTTGGCTTGATGGGTCTTCTTCTCAAGCATGACATAATGCCAAAGTCTCGGTCATTGCCTCCATGAAGCCGAACACCAGAAAGGAACTCAGCCACTCTATACATAAAGCTTCCAGGTCTCGTGAGAATTCAGCACTTAAACAGTGGAGGCTCCAAGGTCAGGTTAGAGATTGTGGTATTGTGTACAAACAATATTTAAGGACAAATGTGTACTTTTGTATTTCAGTTGGGCGTACAATCACAAACAGTTGAGTGAATGATCAAATTCACACAGAGATACACTTGCTGCACTCAACCGAAACAGAGTGTAGGTTCTGGATTAGGTGAATGATTAAGAAATAACAACAGATCAATTGCGGTTCACTCTAGCTGTTTCAGATGTGGTTTTTCATCATCATCATCATCATCGTTTAACGTCCGCTTTCCATGCTAGCATGGGTTGGACGATTTGACTGAGGACTGGTGAAACCGGATGGCAACACCAGGCTCCAATCTAATTTAGCAGAGTTTCTACAGCTGGATGCCCTTCCTAACGCCAACCACTCAGAGTGTAGTGGGTGCTTTTACGTGTCACCCGCACGAAAACAGCCACGCTCGAAATGGTGTCTTTTATGTGCCACCCGCACAAGCCAGTCCAGGGGCACTGGCAACGATCTCGCTCGAAAATCCTACGGGAGCCAGTCAGGCGGTACTGGCAACGGCCATGCTCAAAATGGTGCATCTCATGTGCCACCCGCACACGAACCAGTCCAGGGGCACTGGCAACGATCTTACTTGGCTTGCCGGGTCTTCTCACGCACAGCACATTTCCAAAGGTCTCAGTCAGTTTTTATTGAACAAAATTGTTACATCATGCAAAAACAATATATATATATATATGAGGCATGGGTTGACTCGAGGTTATATACTAAGACACTTGTCCAAGGTGCCACACAGTAGGACTGAACCTGGAACCATGTGGTTGGGAAGCAAACTTCTTTATCACACAGCCACACGTTTAATTTACACCATTGGATAAGGTATTTATAGAAAATCTCATTAAAAAATATCCATTTTTCTGAAAGTTATGAGACTCGTAAATTTTCCGAAACACCTCTCCCCACCCTTGGAAAATTGCTTTTAACAACAAATTCCGATGTAATCGGATTTTACATTATCCGAAACGTATTCGTCGGGAATTTCATTAAACAATATCCATTTTTCTGGAAGTTATGAGGGAAATCGGTGGAGGCATAATTGTGTGGGTAAAGCGAACGTAAAATGGCGGTGGTGATGATATACGACTAGTTACTTTCAGTTTTCATGTATCAAATCGACTCGCAAAGCTTTGATCAGCCTAAGATTGTAGTACAAGACACTTGGCCCAAGACGGCAAGCAGTGGAATTGAACTCGGAAGCCGTGTGATTGGAAAGCAAACTTTTTTTTACCACACAGCCATGCCTGCGCCGAACTCAAGACAAAAGATAGAAGTCTCGTTAAAATACAAGATGGTTACGGCTGGAACGACTTTGCTAGTAGTTCTGCTCGATCAGTTACGAAATGATGAGTGGGCGGGTGTGTAAACAACCAGGCATGTACCTTATAACCGCAAATATGACACAGGTAGAGAAGTTTGACGTGGTCGCCTGAGCAAACAGAAATAGCATCAATGACTCATCGGAAAAGAACTTTGCAGATACAGTTCTTGGTGCACCAATGTCTTAAAATAACAGACGGAATGGTCGTATGTGGATTTCCTTTATATCAATGGTTCTCAACCAGGGTCCGTATAAGATCGAGTGGGGAGGGTCGCCCGGCGAGCTACAATAGAATTTTAAGAACCCCTTAAAAAATGTTTGGTTTAGCTGTATGTATTACAAGGAATGGTTTGGTTTCTTTCTCTAACATTTTACAGTGTTCAGCCTTTACAAGGAAATATGTGAAAAACAAAATAGGAATTTTGAAAAGTTTCTATTAATACAGGGGTTTTCAAACTTTTTGACTTGCGGACCCCTTTATATTTCAGACTTTACCTTAGGGGGACCCCCTTATAAACGCTTATGAAATTTATACATAAATATTTGCTTAAAATAACATATATTTTTACATTTATTTATTTAACAAATAGGTTTATTGTCAATTAAAAGATTTCGATTAAAAAACATATATATAAAATCAAATTGCCCATAAAAATTATTTGCTGTCCACGGACCCCCTGTCTTGTCCTTGCGGACCACAGTTTGAAAACCCCCTGTATTAATAGTTTGTAACCATCGAATGGTTATGGAGGGGAAAAGTCCACCAGAATAAAATAGTAATCAAAGGGGTCCTTGGATTTAAAAAATGGTTGGGAACCCTGCTTTATATCAAAGACCTGTAAGGTTGCGATGGAACCGAAACAGCAAGATGCCACGAGTGTAAAAAAAAAAATTCCACGATTAAATGTAAGATAATCTAATGGCAGATATACAATAGATGGAATGGTCATGCATGGGACGCTTTTTCTCAGTTCTTTCTGCTCGTTCTGAGACGAATTTGTAGACGGGGGTGGCCACCGAAATGGTTAAGCACGTACTTTTTGTTACAGAGAATATTCCACGGGTACAGGGTCAGAAAGAAACCGGTTGATGTGACCAGAAGACGGCTAGAAATAACAGTCAGCCTCCAACCACCTGTGGGTGAGGGACTAAGGTAGAAATATAAAGTGGGACAGTCACGGACGGAATGCTGTAGAGAACATGACACGTGTCTGGGGCTTTGAAGTGGTCGCTCGAACAGGGAGAAATAGCAGTCAACATTCTAAAAGTCGATGGCATCAATACATGAGTGGAAGATTAATTGCGCGTGTGTGTGTAAAGAAGATATAAGATGGGATGGGCATGCCACGTGTACGAGGATTTAGTGTGGTCAGTAGAAGGCTAGAAATAAGTCGGTAGTTAACAGTTTGATTATATATATATATATATCTATTAGACGACATTGTCACGGGTGGGACGATATATAGTATATGTTACGTGCAGCGATCTTTTATGTGGTCACAAGAAAGCTAGAAATAACAGTCAGCATCGATTAAATAAAAAAGATAGATGGATGAAGGATATATATATGTATATTAGATGGGATAATCACGGATGGGGCGCTGTATAGAACATGCAATGAGTATGGGGCTTCTACGTGGTCGCTCGAGTAGGCAGAAATAGCAGTCAACACCCTACCACCGAAGTAAATCTAAAGAAAGCCGGGCTAAGGATTAACAAGAATTATATTAAAATACGATAGATTGATGGGATGGTCTCGGATGGAACGCTTTTCCCCGTAGTACTCTTCAATCAGGGGCAAATTGATTAGGGTGTAGATTGCTTAAATAACTAGGAAGCTTGATGTGGTCACCGGGGTAAGTAAAAATAGCAGTCAATATCCCATCGCTTAATTAAATAGAATGTAATTTGGATGAAGGACTAATTAAGTACTGACAGCAGTGCTAGAGAGACAATGCTTTAGAATTACAGACGAGGTGGTCGCGTGTGGATTTAGTTTATGTGTAAGATCTGTCTGTCAAAGAACAGACAGGACCAAAGCTTCAAGGTACGACGACGGAATAAAATAAATACATATTTAGTTAATAATTAGCAGAAATGCAATTAGTACTTCATAATTAGAATTTTAAATGATTTATATATTCAGAAAAAAAATCATTTTTTCTAATTTACACGCAGATATATACATATATACACTATACATGTAGAACCTTACATGATAGTTATTGCTCGCACCATGCACTATACACACACACACACACATATATATATATATGCATACATACATATACAAACATATATATACATAGACACGTTCCACTAAGTATATAATATATATATATATGTGTGTGTATGTATAGAAATGTATATATATTACGTCTAATGCATGTACATGAAAAGAAAGCGAGTGCGAGCGAGATATATAAGACAATACAAATTATGAAAGTAGATATATTAAAATATATATATTTATATTTAACACAAATACACCCATATATATATATATATATATATATATATATTCGTATGTCTGTATATACACTCACCTAGTTATTTTTTTCCTGTTAGCGTCTTGGTGCGCGTGTTAACTGAAATCAAACTTTGTGCATGTGTACATATATATATTTATATATACACAGTATGTGTATGTATAATGTATGTGTGTGTGTGTGTAGTATGTATGTGTATATATGTGTGTTTGTGCTGTGAGCCAAGGCCGAACAACGAAACAAATGCGATTGTGTGTATGTGCGTATGCGCGCGCGCATTGCTGGAGACTGTGGCCATGCTGGGGCAGCGCTACCGGAGCGTGGTAGATACATATAAATAATACACACACACATACATACTTATATAAATAAACGCCATCAAATATATACACACACGCACACATATATATTTATATACACGTACATGGATATTTTATTTATTAATTTTTTTATTTATTCATTGGACTTTGATCATATTGTGTAGAAGGGGGGGGGGGGCTGGAAGCACCGGTGTCAAGGGTTGTTAATCGCGTACAGCAAATCCAAGTGCACGTCACTCGGGACTTTATTTTCGTGCTAACATATTTTCGCCCATCACCGCTCTTCCATTGTTGCTTCACTTCCTGAAGTCCCTTACGATATTTCTTAATCCTTTCCTCGTCTCTCTCTCTCTCTCTCTCCCTAAAATTATTTGCGTAGTTTAAGAACATTGGAACTTGATACTTTTGCCTTATCCTCTTCTCATAATGTTTGCTTTTAAATATAATGTGTAACTGAAATTATAGAAGGAATATCTACAGAATAGAGCCCCACCGACTACATGAGCATAACTACAGATTGGGGTCCCAGTCTTCGATTTTTTTTTCTTCTTTGGAATTGTATCGAAAAAAAAAAGGCAGCGACCTAACAGAAATCATTTGTACGCTAAATTCAGGGACCTTTTGAGCGGGATGGGCTACTCGACCTGAAGAAAATTCTAACAGGGCCCCACCAGCAAGGTCATGTTCTGTTTATCTTGATATGAGAATCACCATGTCGCGCACATATGGTTGTGAAGCATGTGCCTGGTGTACCCTTATCAGACGGGTAGTCATGATGGGTATACTGGGCTTCGTATATTTTACCCCAGTGTCACTTTGATGGCATGCACTGCTCTCTCACTCAATAAAAACAACAACAACAACAATAATAATTTTTTATTGGCCAGAAAATTCCCCACAAGATTCCGGGGAGAATAATAAAGGGATGTAAACCAACCCAGTGCAGGGTTTTGCTTTTTATTTTTTAAGATTGAGTGAAAAGAAGGTAAAAAAAAAAAGAAGAAAAAATCAACAAAAAACAATAGATATAACAATCAAATATCAACAAAGAAATGGTACTGAATCAAGGCAAGAGGGGGACCCTATCCCCTCCTCCGACATAATTTGGAGACCCCCACTCCATCCCCAACCCCAACGATTCCTGAATTTACTCTGCTGTACCAAAGCATTGGAATCACTCTTGCTGTTTCCATTACTTCTTGTATCTCTGTCTATAGAGCTTAAGTGTGGCTGTGTAGCTAAGAAATTTGGTTGGTGACCAAAGGATGTTGGGTTCAGTTCCACTACACGGCATCTTCGGCAAGTGTCTTCAACAATTAGCCCTCATTCAAATAAGCCTTGGGAGTGGATTTGGTAGATGGAATCTAGAAGAAGCCCCATCATCATCATCATCATCATCATCATCATCGTTTAACGTCCGCTTTCCATGCTAGCATGGGTTGGACGATTTGACTGAGGACTGGTGAAACCGGATGGCAACACCAGGCTCCAGTCTGATTTGGCAGAGTTTCTACAGCTGGATGCCCTTCCTAACGCCAACCACTCAGAGAGTGTAGTGGGTGCTTTTACGTGTCACCCGCACGAAAACGGCCACGCTCGAAATGGTGTCTTTTATGTGCCACCCGCACAAGCCAGTCCAGGGGCGCTGGCAACGATCTCGCTCGAAAATCCTACAGGAGCCAGTCAGGCGGTACTGGCAACGGCCACTCTCAAAATGGTGCATCTCATGTGCCACCCGCACAAGAACCAGTCCAGGGGCACTGGCAACGATCTTACTTGGCTTGCCGGGTCTTCTCACGCACAGCACATTTCCAAAGGTCTCGGTCAGTAGTCATCGCCTCGGTGAGGCCCAATGTACGAAGGTCTTGCCTCACCACCTCAGCCCAGGTCTTCCTGGGCCTACCTCTTCCACGGGTTCCCTCAACTGTTAGGGTGTGGCACTTTTTCACGCAGCTATCCTCCTCCATTCTCACCACATGTCCATACCAGCGCAATCGTCTCTCTTGCACGCCACAACTGATGCTTCTAATGTTCAGCTTTTCTCTCAAGATACTTACACTCTGACGGGTATTCACATTGACATTACACATCCAACGGAGCATACTGGCTTCATTCCTTGCGAGCTTACGTATGTCCTCAGCAGTTACAGCCCATGTTTCGCTGCCATGTAGCATGGTTGTTCGTACGCATGCGTCATACAGTCTGCCTTTTACTCTGAGTGAGAGTCCCTTTGTCGCCAGCAGGGGTAAGAGCTCTCTAAACTTTGCCCAGGCTATTCTTATTCTAGCAGCTACACTTTCAGCGCACCCACCCCCACTACTAACTTGGTCGCCCAGATAGCGGAAGCTATCGACTACCTCTAGTTTTTCACTCTGGAATGAGATAGAAGTTGTTTCCTGTTTGTTTACAGTCTTTATTGCACCTGAACATCTGCCACAAACAAAAACTAACTTGCTAGTTAACCTGCCTTTGATGTTGCTGCACCTCTTATGTGTCCATAGCTTGCACCGGGTACATCTTATAGAGTTACTACCTACTCCTTTTCTACATACTGAGCAGGGCCATCTACCTGAAGGGGTTTGTGTTTTATCTACCTTCCTACTTATTAGGATTTTGGTTTTAGCTAGGTTGACTCTAAGGCCCTTCAATTCTAGACCTTGCTTCCACACCTGAAACTTCTCCTCTAGTTCTGATAGTGACTCCGCAATTAGGGCAAGGTCATCAGCATAGAGGAGCTCCCAGGGGCAACCTGTCTTGAACTCCTCTGTGATTGCCTGGAGGACTATGTTATAACATGCGTTTTCTCCATTCCTTAAATTTTTAAATATACTCAAATACCCAAAATATAAAGGAGTTTCTGCCTCACTAACAGGAATTACACCACAGTTATTTTGTGATCTTTGCTACCTTTGTTTCTATTAACCCATTCATTCTATCCGAATTGTTATTTATTAGGATAGAATAAATACATATAATTATATATATATATGTATATATTTTGGCACTCCATTGGTTATGACGATGAGGGTTCCAGTTGATCCGATCAACAGAACAGCCTGCTCGTGAAATTAACGTGCAAGTGGCTGAGCACTCCACAGACACGTGTACCCTAACTCCCAATAAATGTGTTGAGTGCCCTTCTTTCATTTGTTCACTCACTCATGTATGTAGATATGTGTATGTATATATATGTATCAAAACAGGAGATTGGAAAACATTTTGAGTA
>NC_142955.1:18756110-18776110 GCF_046866305.1 Octopus bimaculoides | reverse complement strand
GGGTGTGTATAACATGCAGGACTAGAAGAGTAGATTCATGTCGAGTGTGAGTGCAAGTGGGAGTGACATTCGATGACCACTCAGTCGCAGAGAGCTGATGGCACCATAGTAGTAGTGGTAGTGGTGGTGGTGTTGGAGAGGTAGCGTGATAAGACAGCATGGTGTTTGGTGCTGATGTTGGTAGTAGCGGAACGAAGGATTTTTTTATCCTGTCTCTTTCTGTTTTGCTTATAGCTCTTAGAGAACATACGAGGTGCATTCCACAACGTTTGAGACATTCCTCAATGTCTGAGACTATCCTAGATTATTGTAATCATAATATGTCATTACTATACATCTAATAAGCTGACCTGCCAACCTTTTGTTTTTAAAGACGGAAGGAGACAACTGTATTGGCACTTTGGACATACCTTACTCAACACGGCTGACTACACGATATGTTCCAGAAGTTTTGAGACTTTTTTAGTTATAACTGTTCAACAATATTGTCGTTTTAGGTCATCATTATTAATAAGCTGACCTGCCAATTTTTGTTCATCTAAATTAAAGGGGAGGGGGACAGCTGTATCAGCACAAAGCACTCCATGTCACAGCTGACCAGTTTGTAAAATGTATTTGGAGCTTGCAATACGATAAAGTTTTGTGTTAAACTGGGCAAAAATGCTACAGAGATTTGTTATGCCCCAGACTGGGTTAACATGCATGAGCCGAGGGTCTGTTATTCGCTGGGTCAAAGACCAGGCAAAACAAATCCAATGAGAAGCTCTTGGTGATCCTCTTTATCGACAGCAAGGGCATCGTCTACGTCCACTAGGTTCCCTCTGGTCAAACGGTCAACAAAGAATCCTTTTCTGTATTTTTGAGATAAGGAAGTCTGTACATTATTTACATTGGACGGACATGTGTCCTCATCTTGCTTGTTGCCAAAACAAAAAAATACCGTAGGAATGAGAACCGAGGGTTGTGTTCAAAATTCTACCAGGACACCTGATGAAGGCTGGAGAGTAAACCAGCCGAAACGTTGTGGTGAGAACAAACAAGACGAGGACACCTGTCCATCCAATATGAATAATGTAAAGAGTCCTTTGTTGAGGTTTTGAGGCAGTTCATGAAGAGATTTGGTCACAAAGAGCCAGAGGACATAGACCAAGACAATACACCAGTCCACAATTCCATTCTGTTAACCAATTCCTTGACAGAGAAAAAACTGTCCTTCACTCTTCCTACAGTCCAGACTTTGTTCCGTATAGCTTTTGGTTGTTCCAGGCATTTTGAAGAGATGAAGAAGATGAAAGAGGCCATGACAAGAGCCCTGGACACTTTCACTTTGGAGGACTTCTAGGGGCCATTATGAAGGGGATTAGAAATTTGTATTTGTTAGAAATTAATGGATGTCTTTCTGGAAAAAGTCTCAGACTTCTGGAATGCACCTTGTATGTTGGTTTATGGGTATACGAGTGGCTGACCATGTAAGTGACCTCTACCACCACACGGCCACCAAGCCACGACACCATTAAGAATCTATGGTCAACACCAACATCAACCCCCAACACAACCAAATGCTCCTCCTCGTCCAGAGTTACGGATCGAATAGTTTCTTCATGTCATCCATGCTCTGGAACAAGAGATCCATGAATTTCGACGAATCTGTTTCTTTGGCAGATCGCTTGGAAGATATGTGGAAAAAGATCTTCCTGTTGCCAGCTACCATATAAGAAATGCCGTAACCATCGTCAGATACTGGCCCAAAACCTCCTCCTGGGCCAAGCTGCAATGAGAGGGGAAAAAAAGGCGTTAGTTCAACATACCTGTATATCCAACATCTACACACTGTCTATATATATCCTACTCAACGTCTACACACTGCATCTGTCTGGTTTTTCTTTTCTTTTTTATTTGTTTCATTCATTTTCACTGTAGCCATGTTGGAGCCTCGCCTTAAAGGGTTTTAGTCAAAGAAATTGACCCCAGGACTTATTCATTGTAAGTGTAGTACTTCTTCTATTGGTCTCTTTTGCCGAACCGCTAAGTTACAGTGATGCAAACACACCAACATCAGTTGTCAAGCAAAGGGGGGGGGGACAAAATCAGACACAAAGACACACACACACACACACACATATACGATGGGCTTCTTTCAGTTTCCATCTTCCAGATATACTCACAAGGTTTTGGTTGACCAGAGGCTATAGTAGAAGACACTTGCCCAAGGTGTCATGCAGTGGGTCTGAACCCAGAACCATGTGATTGGGAAGCAAGCTACTTACCACACAGCCATACACTATGTCTTAGTCCATCCATCTGCCCGTCTGTCCAACCACCACCCACCTTGCTCTATCCAGTCAGCACCTACACACAGCCTCCCTCTCTCCATCCATCCGTCCGTCCTTCTGTCTGTCCATCTATCTATCTATCTGTCCATCCATTCGTCCGTCCGTCCGTCTGTCCATCTACTCGAGGACCCACTGATCTCACCCAGCACGCTCTGCTCTCTGTGTGTGCTCCCCTGTGTCCCTGCATGCTTACCATTGAATCAAACTGGGGTAAGTCACACTGGGGAGAAGACGCGATCTGCTGCTGTGGTTGTTGACTTGTCGATAGGGTCCACGGCATCAGGAGGGCGTCTTTTAAGAAGTCACAATCCTACAAGAAAGAACAACACATTAACATTTGTTTTTTTTTTTGTTTTTGTGATAGTGATGGTGGTGGTAGTGGTGGTGGTGGTGAGGGTCGTGATGGTGGTGATGGCAGTGATAGTGATGATGATGATGATAGTGGTGGTGGTGGTGGTGGTGAGGGTTGTGATAGTGGTGGTGGCAGTGATAGTGATGATGATGATGAGGAGGAGGAGGATGTGGATGATGGTGGTGGTGGTGGTGGTGAGGGTGGTGGTAGTGCTGATGATGCTGATGATGAAGATTGATGCAAGGAAGTAAAATGAAAAAACACAAAAAAGGGGGGGGGGAGCCCCTAGCAAACCGTAAATGTACTTACATAACCCATTCCTTTGCTAAGGACATAGAGCCCAAACAGGTGCCGGTCCAATCCCTTGCCATTCATGGCGTCTCGGTAGAGGCCTTGGTGAATGGTGCAGGACCTCTGCAACAGGGAGATCTTCTCTTGCTTTGTCACTTTGTTGTTGTACATCGCCCTGTCCAAGTACAGAGTGAAATAGGGGTCAAATATTGAAATTGGGGGTTGAGTGGGAAGGATAATAGGGGTTAAATTGGAAAACAGAAGTAAAGTTGGGATTTAGGGGTCAAATATAGAAATGGGGGTCAAATAGGGATCAAATAGAAAAATAGGGGTTAAGTAGGAAACTAGGGGTTAAATAGGGAAATAAGGGTTAAACTTGGAAATAAAGATGAAGTAGGGGATTGAGGGTTAAGTAAGGAAATAGGGCTCAAATAGGAAAATAGGAGTGAAGCATTGAAATAGGGGCTAAACCAGGAAATGGGTGTTTAATGGAATCTGAGATAGATTATGTTTGAATAAAGACAGGATGGTCATGACTGGAACACCTTTGATTATAGATCCACTGGATCGGGACTGACATGGGATTGAACAACAACAACAACAATACGGAAGGACACGTTAGATAATGTAGTCTTAGATACACTTATGTCTAGAAAGGACTAAAAAGCTAAAAGGGTGATGGTCAAGGCTGGAATGTCTTTGCTCTGCTCAATCAAAGCTACCAGCACCACAACTAAAACTACCAAAGAGATTCCTGTCACCACCACCACCACCGCCATCACCACCGCCACCACCACCACTACCCCAGTCACCAACACCACCACCACCACAGCCACCACCACCACCACCACCACTGCTGCCACCACTACTATTAACACAATACCACCGTCGCCACCGCCAGCAACAACAACATCAACAACAACAACAACACCAACACCAACAACAGCAACAACAACATCTGAAGTTTAAAAAGATATGAGAAAAACTAAGAAGCCATTAACTTTGTAATTAGCCGTCAATTAAAAATCTCACCTGACAAAGCTGGCCAATTCTGAAGTGAGTGACCGCACCGTCTCTGTCCGTCCGAGCAAGTATAAACGTGTCATCGATGACTCATAAGTCAGAGCCAACTTGCCGTAGTAGGTGTAATAAGTGAGCTGAAGGGCCGACTGGATGAATGCGTCGGGGCTGACCTGCAACCAGAAACAACAGCAGGGCAATTAATAAACAGGGTTTTGATCCTGCTGTGCGGAGGAGGAAAAAAGAGTGTTGGGTACCCAGGAGATGAAAGACAGGTTGCAATCCAGATGTTTTCAGACAGTTTTTAGGACGGACACTTATCACCGTAAGATGGTGAGCTGGCAGAATTGGTAGCACCCCAGGCGAAATGCTTAGCGGTATTTCGCATGTTGCTACGTTCTGAGTTCAAATCCCGCTGAGGTCAACTTTGCCTTTCATCCTTTCGGAGTTGATAAATTAAGTACCAGTTATGCACTGGGCTCGATCTAATCGACTCACTCCCTCCCCCAAAATTTCGTGCCTCGTGCCTAGAGTAGAAATGAATATTCAACAGGGAGAATTGTAACATCACTTTGAACACACCCTACTAAATAAACACTGTCACAGGGATTGGACGGTTCAACAGAAGCTGGCCGGGCAGAAGGTTCCACCAGGCTTCTGTGACTGTTTTGGCATGGTCTTTACGGCTGAATGCCCTTCCAAAAGCCAACCACCCCACAGAATAAACTGAGTGCTTTTTACGTGGCACCAGCTCAGGTGAGGGCAGTTTTGGCATGGCTTTTACAGATGGATGCCCTTCCTAACACCAACCATTTCACAGTGTGGACTAGATGCTGTTTTATGTGGCACCAGCACCAGCAGGGTCACCAAGTAACTTGCAAAACAAGGAATTTTTAGAGGTGGGGGTGACCTTGTGTCAGATGATGAGAGGTTAGAGTGTGACAGAAAGAGAGAGAGAGAGAGAGAGAGGCAGAAACAGGTGCCTTGCTATAGAGAAGGTACAGCACAAATATAAACGGATCCTTAATTTTACCTTACCTTTGCAGTTTTGATGAAACCCTTTCCGAAGGCATTATGGACCCGGACACACAGATCAATGTTTTCAAGGTTCTGAAAGAAAGACAGTAAAAAAATAAAAGAAAACAATTGACTGGGAATTATAATCCTATTGTTGTTTATTATTATCAGAAAGGATGAAAGGCAAAGTCGACCTCGGCAGAATTTGAACTTAGAACACAGCGCCGGGAAAAATACCGCTTAGCATTTCCTCTAGCGCACTAACGATTCTGTCAGCTTGCTGCCTTATACCTGTTCTATAATAAAATCTAATTACCATCATCACAACAACCTTCAGTTTACCTAATTACCTAGCTATCATGATGAAGTGCACCTTCATCAGTATCAATCTCAATGAACTCACCTTTTGTGAAATGGAACATGCCGTTTTAACTTCTGGATTGAAGGAATCTGGGAAATCCCATTGAAGTAAAGATGGGGGTTTCAGCTTGCCTTGTTTAAAATTGGGATCAGCATCAACCAATTCACCATCTTTGTACAGGGGGTACATTGCTCTGAAACAACAGAAAAGGGTCGATAAAGCTAATCACACAGACACACGTATAATTCAACGTAGAATATATATTGTGTATATATATATATATATATATCATCATCATCATCATCATCATCATCATTTAACATCCGCTTTCCATGCTAGCATGGGTTGGACAATTTGACTGAGGACTGGTGAACCAGGTGGCTACACCAGTCTCCAATCTGATTTGGCAGAGTTTCTACAGCTGGATGCCCTTCCTAACGCCAACCACTCTGAGAGTGTAGTGGGTGCTTTTACGTGCCAACGGCACGAAGGTCAGTCAGGCGCTACTGGCAACGGCCATGCTCAAAATGGTGTATTTTACATGCCACCTACACAGGAGCCAGTCCAGCAGCACTGGCAACGATCTCGCTCGAAAGTCTTTACAGGTGCCACGGGCACAAGTGCCAGAAAGGCGACGCTGGGCAATATATATATATATTGCCAGTCCCTAGTCAAACCGTCCAACCCATGCCAGCATGGAAAGCAGACATTAACCGATGATGATGATGATGATGATGATGATATATATGACAAATATATACAACCACAGTGTGTGTTTATAGATGAAGTAAAAAGTTATATACTTACTCGTTGGTCATCACGTACTCTTGGCAATGTCCCACCACTGGAGCATCAGCATATGAGTGTTCACAGTTCAGTCCCATACGACCATTGGCAAAGTAAATGACATTGAGGCTCTTGTCAAACCACAATGACCTGCCGTCACCTTGCATAAGGTAACAGGCCCGTTCCATTATGGTCTCAGCTGATATCGTCTCCAGGGTCACCTAGTGAAATGGCAGAGGACAGAGAGATGGATTGATAGACAGATATACATTCATACGTACATGCAAACATACAAACATATTTATAAATAGATCAGAGACAGAAAATAGAATTCACTACAATCGTTTCAAGTTATTTCCGCACCTGCAGCTCATGGGTAAGATGACATAGTGAAAACTTGTTTAAAAAGTCACCTGATGAGGTGCATTGTACACCTGAAATGCTAGACAATTGATTGCCCAGCATCTGATCTACATGCTGATCTACAGGTGCAGGAATGAATTGAAACAATTGTAGTGTGACATTATGGTCATGTGATGATGTAGCCACAAGATGTTATGGTCACATAACAAAGTAACTGCAATAATAAAGAGAAACTTGGTGTTATTGCTGAATGGTTGCCAAGAGGAACTTACAAAAAATATTGCTGTTTCAATGGTTTGGAGCGATTCCTTGTTGATGCCATCTGAGAAGAAGGTTTCACGGACTTTGGCCCAGGTTTTTCGTTCAATTCCAGTGAAAGCAGGAATCGATTTGGCTGCTTCTGAATAGCTATCTGGAGGAGAGACGAAGACAAGAAATGTATAGATCAAGAATTCGGAAGTCTTGTAAAAGCATTGATCTGTCATGGAATCATTGATAGAAATCAATAAAGACAACAAAGTAGTTATTAGAATGGATTCTATTCTAACGCAAAACACCTTTTTCTTTCCCTCAAAACTACTTATTTTTCTGTTGAGGGGTTTTGACCAGCAAGTTACTTAGTAACCTCACTGGTGTTGGTGCCATGTAAAAAGCACCCGGTACACCCTGTAAAGTAGTTGGCATTAGGAAGGGCATCCAGTTGTAAAAACCATGTGAAAACAGATTTTGTCGGTGCTGGTGCCACATAAAAAGCACCGAGTCCTCTCTCTAAAGTGGTTGGCATTAGGAAGGGCAACCAGCTGTAGAAACTATACAAAACTGTTGCTAACTTATTGTCCCCCATCGTGTAAATTTCTAAAATAAAATTAAAAAGCTATCATCATCATCATCATCATCATCATCATCATCATCATCATCATCATCACCATCATCACCATCATCATCACCATCATCATCATCATCACCATCATCATCATCATCATCATCATCATCATCACCATCATCATCATCACCATCATCATCATCATCATCATCATCATCATCATCATCATCATCATCTTGCTGTCATGGGTTGGATGGTTTGACAGGGGCTGGCAAGTGAGAAAACTGCAACAATCTCTGCTGTCTTTCACATGGTTTCTACAGCTGGATGCCCTTCCTAATGCCAACCACTTTACAGAGTGGCACTGGGTGCCTTTTACATAAAAAGGTGACCTGAATATTCAGGGTTAATTTAATTGATTTTCCTCCTCCCCTTAAACTTGCTGGCCTTGTGCCAAAATTTGAAATACCATTATGTTTTGTTTTAACTTATAGAAGCTGAAATCAATTCTCAAAATGCCGCTAGGCATTTCCCCTAGAATGCTAAGAATTCAGCCAGCTTGTTGCCTTCATCATCATCATCGTTTAACGTCCGCTTTCCATGCTAGCATGGGTTGGACGATTTGACTGAGGACCGGTGAAACCGGATGGCAACACCAGGCTCCAGTCTGATTTGGCAGAGTTTCTACAGCTGGATGCCCTTCCTAACGCCAACCACTCAGAGAGTGTAGTGGGTGCTTTTACGTGTCACCCGCACGAAAACGGCCACGCTCGAAATGGTGTCTTTTATGTGCCACCCGCACAAGCCAGTCCAGGGGCACTGGCAACGATCTCGCTCGAAAATCCTACAGGAGCCAGTCAGGCGGTACTGGCAACGGCCACGCTCAAAATGGTGCATCTCATGTGCCACCCGCACAAGAACCAGTCCAGGGGCACTGGCAACGATCTTACTTGGCTTGCCGGGTCTTCTCACGCACAGCCCATTTCCAAAGGTCTCGGTCCGTAGTCATCGCCTCGGTGAGGCCCAATGTACGAAGGTCTTGCCTCACCACCTCAGCCCAGGTCTTCCTGGGCCTACCTCTTCCACGGGTTCCCTCAACTGTTAGGGTGTGGCACTTTTTCACGCAGCTATCCTCCTCCATTCTCACCACATGTCCATACCAGCGCAATCGTCTCTCTTGCACGCCACAACTGATGCTTCTAATGTTCAGCTTTTCTCTCAAGATACTTACACTCTGACGGGTATTCACATTGACATTACACATCCAACGGAGCATACTGGCTTCATTCCTTGCGAGCTTACGTATGTCCTCAGCAGTTACAGCCCATGTTTCACTGCCATGTAGCATAGTTGTTCGTACGCATGCATCATACAGTCTGCCTTTTACTCTGAGTGAGAGTCCCTTTGTCGCCAGCAGGGGACAAAGGGACTCTCACTCAGAGTATAATAATAATAATAATAATAATAATAATAATAACAACAGAGTTGGGACCTGTACACACTGGAAGCTTTGCCAACACTATGGGATAACAACAGAAAAAAGATGGTAGATGCACATGCCAGAAAAGGTCACAGAAAATGAGAAAGCAACCATACTCTGGGATATGCCAAGACAGACAGATAGAGAAATTAAGGATAATAAGCCATGATGTGTATATTGGGTTTCAAATTTTGGTAGAAGGCCAGCAATTTTGTGGGAGGGGAAAAAAAATCAATTAGATTGATCCCGGTGTTCAACTGGTACTTAATTTATTGATCCCGAAAGGATAAAAGGCCAAGTCTACCTTGGAGGAATTTCAATTCAGAATGCGAAGATGGATAGAATTATGCTGCTAAATATTTTACTCAGCATGCTGACTATTTATGAACTTATTTTTATATGAATATTTTCATCTGAAACCAAAAAGGCAAATGACAAATCATCCGCTGGGCATTAATGGGTTAACATCCCTTTTAAGATCAAAGTGGAATCACTCACTTTGGTGTTGGTCTGCATGGTCAATGATCCACTCTAATTGCTTCTGGAGACTTGCGGCACTCAACAGCTTGCCATCGATGTCATACATGTTCAGTTTATAGATCAGGCCTCTCCTAAGGATGGCAATGTGCTGCAGAGAAAAAAATTAAAATGGGATTTAATGAGGAAATTTTTCCCAACTCATTTAGACTCACAGGGCCAGTTTCCTGCTTTTCATGGTTCCTATATACCCTCCGGGATGGGATGCTAGACCATCACAGGATTACTCACTTTGGCCAGCTGAATAGACTGGGAGCAATGTGAAAAGGATTTGATGTGTTTTGCTAAAAAATACAACACACTCAAGGCTGGATTAAGACCCATCGAGGCCCCAAGCACTTAAAAGATTTGGGTACCCCCATAAAAGATTAAGTGATTCAAAATATAAACAATAACAAACCATAAAATAAATTTTTATTTTTCAAAACGAAACAAAACAGTAAGAGGGAAAATAATGTTTATTTTTGTTTGTGTAAAAAGTATCCATGCTGGCACATAAAAAGCACCCAGTAAACTTTCTTAGGTGGTTGGCATTAGGAAGGGCAATTGTACTACAGAGCCAGAGGCGGTTTCAGGCGGGTTGGTATCAAAAGGGTTAAGGCCCTCATTTGCCCTGGGTCTGTTGATGGGTGCCTGTGAGTAACCTTCTTCAAGAGGCGATTCCATAACATGCTTACTATTTAATAGGTGGGACTCCTACAGGTGCTACTACGCAGGGTCAGGGCTTACCTGAGAATGATAGTAGGATGGTGATATTAGGAAGGGGCACATTAGAAACCATGCCACAACATCCAAGGGGAGTCTGGACAGCTGGCTGATTGCCAGCTCCTTGTGAAACCGTCCAACCCATGCCAGCATGGAAAGAGGACGTTAAATGATGATGATGACAATACATGCGTTAGATGGGCGGGGTACAAACAATGGGCTTATGTGTCATTCCTTCCCGAGGGGTGGTACTTTGAGACCAGCAAACTGCGAGGAAAGGAGGTCGTTGTCGTATATAACATATAACTATTTACCTTTGATGACTCCGTGTGTACCAAGGTATCAATTTCTTCTCCAGGAATCCTGAAAAATGCAAACAGCAAAATGTTTAAGATTACAGGAAGATATAATTTAGACACACGCGTGTGCACGCTTACATGCACACATGCATGCGTGTGCACACACGCATGCATGTGCACACACACATATATATTCTTTTTTACTCTAGGCACAAGGTGGCGGTAGTGGCGGCGGCGGTGGCGACGACGAGGAGGAGGAGGAGGAGGAGGTTGCTTCAACAAACCAAGACACCAGCCCCAACGCCATCACACTTTCAGATTGACCTTCAACTCTGCTGTGCATGTGCACTAAGTTTTAACGTTCCAGCTCACTTCCGCTGTTTACAGCAGTGCTTGGAAGGAAGATGTGTAGCGTGTGATCATCGCATTGACCATGACAGAGAAAGTTGTCATGGTGATACCTGCTCAGAGGCCTGTGCAAAGTTTCAGAAAGTGTATTAATGACAAAAGCAGAAAGAAAGCCATATTTACCTGGTGGTAGCAAAGAGGCGTTCATATTGGCTCATACATATTGGTATAGTGTTACGTATGAGGAGAGGCTTGATCTCCTCCCTGTCTAGCTTCTGTTTAAAGACCATGAATTCATGCAGCGTCGCAGCAGCCCTGGAATTAAGAGTACGATATTAATTGTTTTATATTTTACTTAGACTGTGGCCATGTTGGGGCACTGGTTTCAAGAATGTATCGAACCCCCCAGTATTTACGTTTTTAAGCCTGGTACATACTCTATTGGTCTCTTTTACCAAACCACTAAGTTTATCATCTGAAAGCTCCCACGTTTCAAGAGGAACCAAGGTGGACTTACCTCACAACCTGTTTTTCTGTGGGTTTCCACACAGAGTGGTCCAACGTGTAATAATTACTGTTAATGGCCAGGGGATTGCGGCCCATGAGGTAGATGTACTTCTCCCTGTTTGCAAGACGGAAATGGAAAGAGATTGGAGTTAATGTACGAGGTGAGTTCATTGTTTAAAGACAGGGTAGGCAGCAGGTATTGAAAAATTAAAATGTCGTTCATTATGAGAGGACATTTGAATAAATAAAATATGACAAATGACTGAGACCGTTGACAATATGTCGTGCTTGAGAAGAAGACCCATCAAGCCAAGTGAAATCGTAGTCGTGGTGGACACTGGTGACACACAAGTGGCACCTGTGCTGGTGACATGTAAAAGCACTCATTATGCTCTTGGAGTGGGTGGCATTAGGAAGGGCATCCAGCCGTAGAAACTATGTCAAATCAGACTGGAATCTGGCGCAGCCCCTCAGCTTACTATCTCAGGTCAAACTGTCCAACCCATGCCAGCATGAACAACGGACGTTAAATGATGATGATGATGGTGGGTTTTTTTCACTCACACACATAAACACACACACACAAGCACACACACACCATATACACAGGGGGTGGATTAAGTATCATCTGATACCGAAAGGGTGAGCCTCGGTGGAATTTGAACTCAGAACATAAAGAATGAGTAAATACCACAAGGCATTTTGTTCATTGCACAAACAATTCAGCCATTTTGCCTTCTTAGGTCCTCCAAATAATCCCTTCTACTATAGGCACAAGGTTTGAAAGTTGTGGGGGAGGGAGCCAGTTGATTAGATCGACTCCAGTGTTTCACTGGTACTTAATTTATCGACCCTGAAAGGATGAAAGGCAAAGTCGACCTGAGTGGAATTTGAACTCACTGCTTTTATGTCCTCCAAATGATAGAATACCAAAATGAAGGTCTCAACTAAGCGGGCCACGTCTGATCAGAAGATGGAACAATTGCGGGTGTTCACCTGTAACTAAGCAACAACATAAGGTATCACTTACCACCAATCTGTTACCCAGTTAGGGGTCCACCAAGATTTTAGGACCAAAATTTGTTGAAGCTTTGGACCAGGGAATTGGGCAAATTTCTGAAAAAGAAAGAAAATGGAAGAAAGCTTGAGAAAAAACATATCTACAATAATATCTAGAGGTATAGGGATGACTGTGTGGTTGAGAACCTTGGTACTGAACCACATGGTTCTAGGTTCAGTCCCTCTGCATGGCACCTTGGGCAAGTATCTTACTACTGTAGCCCTGGGCCGAGAATGTCTTGTGAGGGATCGAGTTCAGTAAAAAGAAACTGAAAGAAGCCTATCATGTGGATGTATATATATATATATGTTTGTGATGATGATGATGATGATAATGATGATGATGATGATGGTCATGATGTTGATGATGACAACGATGGTGATGATGATTATGATGATAATGGTGACAATGATGATGATGTAATGGTGATGATGACGAAGATGATGATGATGATGACGATGATGACAGTTGTGACAATGATAGTGATCGTGATGACGATTATGAATGCTGCGGTGATGACGACAATGACTATAGTAATGATGATGACGGTGATGCTGCTGATGATGATGATGATGATTGTGGTTTCCTTACCTTGGCTTGTTCCCGCAAATCTCTAACCTTGTCCGAGTCTTCCCCGTACAGTGGAATGATTGACTTGATAAACTTATCCAGAGTGTCGTTTAAAGCTGGCACGGGCAGTCGAGGGAGACTCTGCTGACAGTTATAGAGAAGGGGCGAGTGACCACTCACCAGCCTAACTAACATGCCCCACGATTTCGTCTGTAGTCCCTGAGAACGTGGCATCTCATCTGAAAGAGAAAAAAAATCCACATGAACAAATTAAAGAACAAGTGGATCATGGGAAATATTGTTGCAGTTGTTGCTGTGTCGATGTCATTGTTGTTTAGTCCAGAGAAAATCTTGCCTGAACAGACTGACACTTAAAGGTACTGTAACTATAACTGGCCACCAATGTGTCCTTTGGGGATTATAAGTCTTCTCTCCAGCATGTGGATAAGAAGAAAGCCACAGAGTTAGCCAACTATATCTGGGATCTGAAGGCCAACTGCACAACAGACACTGTCAAGTGAAGCATTGTGGAGCTTTACGTTTATATTCCTGTCACCTTTCTCATGTTTTCTCAAAGACCAGCTTCCTTTCCCATTTTTTGGCAGCAAAGACCAGCCATGTTACATATTTGAGTCTGAGAGATTGCTTAGAAACACACAGCATGCAAGACAAGCTAGTCAGGTTATACATGTTTGCACAGTACAAAAGTAGTGTGGTGGTGGTGATGATGACGACGACGATGATGGTGATGATGAAAATGACGATATTGATAATGATGGTGATGATGTAGCTACGTTTGTGGCTTACAAAATTTTGAATTCTTTAGACAAACTTCTAAAATATTCCCCATATTTTTTTCCAAGCATTTCTGCAAGTGAAATCCTTTCGCTCCATTATTTTTTTTATTCTTTGACATTTTGTCAAAATATCATCATTTTCACAAAATATTTCACAATGACCAGGCGGTTGTTTGTTTGTTTGTTTAGTTTTTGTTATCCTGTTGTGTTGTGGATTCATCTTTGTCACTTTGTTGAGAGTCCAACAATGGCAGAATTCCTTCAGGACACCTAAAACCACCACCACCATCGCCACCATCTCTACCTCTTTTCTTTCTCTTAGAGATGATCCTTTAGTCTTTGAGGTCTGTGATCCAGGCTGTAAAAGTGGTTCTATTTTAAGGTGATGTGGTGGTGGTGGTAGTAATAGTGGGGGTGGTATTAGTATTGATGGTAGCAGTGGAAGTAGTAGTGGTGGTGGTGGTGGTGGTGGTGGTATTGGTGGTGAGGGTGATGATGACGGCAGTGGTGGTGATGATGATGGTTGTCGTGGTGATGATGGCAACACTGGTGGTGGTAGGAGGTGTGAGAGAGTAATACAAAAACAAAACAAAAAAAAAGAAGAAACAAAAGCAAAAAAGAGTCAAATATTCCGAGACTTACACATCCATCCCCGATAGGAGAGGAGGAGCCGAAGGAGATAACGTCGAAAATAAAGCTGAACGATGAAGAAGAAAACTCCGACAATGAGGGCCAGGATTAGCTCGGACAGTCCATAATTGAGATCTGCAAAAAGACAAGATAAAATGGGAAGGAGTGTTTTAAGTCAGGAAAATGTATTGGTGGATAAAGCTGCTTTATTTGTGTATTAAGGGTACCATTGGTTTCATGTTAAGAAAATATCTTAACGATTTTCAAGTCAATCACATGGAGAAATTGGTGTTCATATACGTTTTGGATATATATGCATACATATGTATCTGTGTGTATGTGTGTTTGTTAGTTCCCCTTGGCAACTGCACCAGCAATAGCAGCAACAACACTTACCTGTCGGTAAATTTAAATAGTCGGCCAGTCTCCACAGGAAACTGCTGGGTAACGAAGTGTGACTGTCCTGAGCAAGGAGAAGGGTCAGCAGACCCACCATGAGTATTCCCAAGTTCCACGCCGACGTTGGCCATAAACCATTATAAATTAAATTTCTAGGAAGAAAAAAAAAAGAGATGAGAAAATTTGGTTATTGATGATTAATAGCAGAATCAGAAGATCATCGAAACGAATGAATTATGTTATTTAGAGCAGTGCTTCTCAAACTATCTGATGTGGCGCCCCGATAGTTTTTTTTTCCAATGTGCCAGGGACCAGTAATATTTCTTAGTAATATTAATTTATACCAGAAACAATATATATAATCTTTTCTACTCTAGGCACAAAGTCCAAAATTTTGGGGGAGGGGGACCCAGTTGATTAGAGCAACCTCAGTACGTAACTGGTACTTAATTTATCGATCCCGAAAGGATGAAGGACAATGTTAACCTCAGCGGAATTTGAATTCAGAATGTAAAGACACATGTATAATGAACATAATAAAAATTGACAATTTTTTTTTATCTTATATTTATTTTGTAAACAAATAAAACAATATTACATAAGCATTTTATAAGCATTTTAAAATGTTTTTTTCTTTTCTGGAAACTCGCCCCGTACCCTGCAGACCGGCACTGGTCCATGGACCACCACTTTGAATAGTACTGATTTAGAGGATCAGCATTACATACAAGAAGTAGCGTAGCCATGTTGTAAAGTTAGGGGGAGCAAGCACATAAAAAAAAGGCACCATGACACAAACCAGATAATCTGTGGTTGTGTGGTAAGAAGCTTGCTTCCCAAGCACATGAGTCTGGGTTCAGTCCCACTGCGTAGCATATTGAGCAGGTGTTTTTACTAAAGCCTCAGGCCAACCAAGTCCTTGTCAGTGTATTTTGTAGACGGAAACTGAAAAGAAGCCTGTCATATATATATATATCTGTGTGTGTGTGTGTATATGTGTCTGTGTCTGTTTGTCCCCTACTGCTCTAGGTTAGTGTGTTTACGACCCCCATGACTTAGCGGTTTCGCAACAGACACCGACAGAATGAGTACCAAACTTAACAAATAAGAACTCGGGTTGACTCATTCGAAACTGGAATTCTTCAAGGCGATGCCCCAGCGTGGCCACAGACAAATGACTGAAACAAGTAAATGGTAGAATACAGACCAATAAAAGAGTTAAGAACTAGAACACCCTCATGTCTTTAATAGAGCATGCTGAACAGGAAGGCCTGTGTGTGTGTGTGTGTGTTTTTTTGGGGGGGAGGTAGATCATATGACAATGTATAGAGAGACCTAGTTAATGACATTCCATCATGTGGTGTGTAGTTTTTTTTATTAGTAAACATAGGCAGACAGGCAGGCAGACAGGAAGAGAGAGAGAGAGATGGATGGATGTTTGGATGGTTGAATGGTTAGACAGACAGAAATAGAAAGTGTGAGAGAGAGAGACATAGATAAATAGATAGACGGATAGATAGATAGACAGATAGATGGGTAGACAGATATAGATAAACATATGAACTGATGGATAGATAGATAGATAGGTAGGTAGATAGATAGATAGATAATGGAGTGTCAGACAGAGAATTCGTTGACGTGGAGAAGGCCTTTGACAGGTTTCTCTTTGGTTGTGATCAGGGTGTCACTGGAGAAACTTGGAATAAGACAGATAATATATATATATATATATATATATATATATATATATACATACACGCACACATAAAATCAAAATAAGCAACAGGATATCCAGAGGTGATGCAGTACAATCATTTCAAGCGACCCCATTTAATTGAACAATGCAATCATTACATCAATTTAAATGCAGGGCTATCCTCAACTGCATAAATAAATAAATAGAATTCTCAATCAGACACATTAATATAATTTTATTCAATGCAACTGAGGATAGCCCCTGCATTTAAATTGATGTAATGACTGCATTGTTCCATTAAATGGATCCACTTGAAACGGTCGTACTGCATCACTACTTGATATCCTGTTGCTTATTTTGATTTTATATGTATTTACTCTGAGTTGTACAGGTAATACTGCACTGATTTGATGCTTCAACTTAAGTACCTAATTCAACCGAATCTCAATTATTTATACATACACACACATATACAAACACACACACATATATATATATATATATCGCTGACATGGCCGATGACAGTACTGCCCGAGTGGCACTCGTGCCAGTGGAACGTTAAAGGCACATCCGATTGAGCTGTCCCAGCAGCGATGCAGTCCACCAGCAGAAATCAGAAAAACTTTTACATAGACTATATATTCGTACCCTGTTTGTCATTGTATCTGCACCCTCTGTTTTCTTTGGACTGATAGGACATAAAATGTAGCAGAAACAACCCCACAGGTCTGTGTGTATGAATTCTTTTACTCTCTTTTACTTGTTTCAGTCATTTGACTGCGGCCATGCTGTAGCAACGCCTTTTAGTCGAACAAATCGACCCCACGACTTATTCTTTGTAAGCCTAGTACTCATTCTATCGGTCTATTTTGCCGAACCACTATGTTTCGGGGACGTAAACACACCAACATCGGTTGTCATGCGATGGTGGTGGTGGTGGTGGTGGGACAAAAACAGACACACAAACATATACATGCATAAGTGTCTTTCGCTATAGCCTCGAGCCGACCAAAGCCTTGTGGATGGATTTGGTAGACGGAAACTGAAAGTATATATGTATATATAGCCTCGGCGCTCGAGGCTATAGTAGAAGACACTTGCCCAAGGTGTCACGCAGTGGGACTGAACCCAGAACCATGTGGTTGATAAGCAAGCTCCTTACCACACAGCTACTCCTGCGCCTTTTATTATACATACATATATTTATATAATGATATGATATAATAATAAAGTAAATGTGCCGTTGTTCAACCCTAAATCGGCCTTTATCGATATATAGGATGAAACTAATCCCAAATGTGACCGTCCCGTCTGCTTTTCTATATGCAAGACAATCCAGGGACATAATATCAATCTGTACGGCGTGATTCGAGGAAGGTTTGATAGCTATGTCTAGCAGGCCTAGCGACCACGTACGGGCTGCCTCGTTTGTTTGGCGAGATGTTTACGTGGAGAAACAAATAAAGAATCGCGAGTGAATAATATATTTTTAAAAAAACACGCAAAACAACAACAAAACGTCATGGCCAAATAACATATAAAAAGAAACGAAACGAAACCGAACCATAAACAAACATAGAAGAGGCGGAGGGGGGTGAGAAAGGTGGAGAGGAGGAGGATGGCCGAAAAGAAACGGAGAACGATGGAAGGTTATATGTAAACATTGAGATTAATTACTCACCTCGTCCTAAAGAAGCGCTTGATAAGTATTCTTCTCCATACCCTGAATACATCTCTGCTCGGGTATTTTGCATCTTCGTCGAGGTCCACCCTCGGTTGTGCCACAGCACTCCTTGCTTCAGCCATCCTCAAGACCCGTTTATGTTTTTAGGGGTTACTCCGTTATCGTTCTATTATTATTATCCCTTTTTTTCTTTTAATTATCGAAACAATCATTTATTTGGCATCGCGATGATTTAAAAAAATATACTATATAAAATCCAAAATATAAAAAAAGAATAAAAAAATATCAAATCAATAGATCAATATCTGTTGTGGTTTTCTTTTTTTGTTTTACTTCTTCTCCGGAAAAACACGAAGCACAAGAACTGGTTGTCAGAATATCCATGTAAATAAATATATTTTTTAATCTCTTTCTTCCTTTATTTCCTTGTTTACGATTAGAAACAAAACAATGACAGAACGACTAATATTAGACTCCGAGATAAGTTATCGTCTGACTCCTGGACTTTCTTTCTTTCTCTCTCTCTCTCCCCAACAAACCATGTGATGTGTCGGCTGCAACATCTTTACCTCAATGAGCTCTGTTCTACATATTAGCCAGTTACATATGCTCCATCTATCCTCCCTAAATCAATGAGCTCCGTTCTAGCAAATAGCCAGTTACTTCTAGCCTTCCTTCCCTCATCCTTCATCAATGAGCTCCGTTCTAACTATTAGCCAGTTACAGCTGATCTTCCTTCTCCTTCCTTCATCAGTAAGCTCTGTTCTAGCAGATAGCCAGTTACTTTATTTGTCTCTCCTTAATGAATGAGCTCTGTTCTAGTTAACAGCCAGTTGCCTTTGCTCTATCAATTTCCCCTCAATCAATGAGCTCTGTTCTATCTAAATGCCAGTTGCCTCAACGTTTCCCTACCCTTCCTTAATCAATGAGTTCTGTTCTAGATAATAGCCAGTTACTTCTACCCTTCCCTACCCTTCCTTCATCAATGAGCTCTGTTCTAGATAATAGCCTGGTACCTCTCCCCTCCCCTAGTCTTAATTAATTAATGAGCTCTATCCTAGCTAATAGCCAGTAACCTCTGCCCTGCCCCATTTCCTTCATCAATGAGCTCTGTTCTAGCTAATAGCCAGTTACCCCTGTCCTACTCACCCCCTTTTTCATCAATGAGCTGGGTTCTAGCTAATAGCCACTTACCTCTGCCTTATACCCAACTCTAAAAATGTAAACAGAAAAAAAAACAGGAAAAACATTAGAATGAAAGTAAAAAAAAAATATTAGAATGTGTGTAAACGTGTCAGTGTTTATATATTTTATTGGTTCAAATGTATGGTGTGTATAGTGTATCTATTAATATATGTGTGTGTTTCTATGTGTGCGAATAAATATTGTAAACATGTGTGTTTGTATATATATATAAACAATGTAAAGAAATATAAATATACGAATTTAAGCACACACACACATATATATATATACATACATTCATATATATGTGTACACACATACATACATGTATATAACTATATATTACTGCCCATCATCTCCTCCTGGGTCCCAGCTTAACTCCTTCTCTCTTGCGCATTTATGCTTTAATAAGCACTAAGAGACTCTTTTTGCATCCTCTCCCCCCAACCTGCGCAGTCACCCTTCGCTCTTTTTCTTCTCATTCCAATGTATGTATGTATGTACGTACGTATGTATGCACACACACACACACGTGTGTGTTTATGTATTATAAATATGTTTGTGTGTAAATATATGTATGTATATATGCATATGTATATTATTTATATTATATATATATATATTTGTATGTATGTATTAATGTATCATACATCATACAAATATATATATAATATAAATAATATACATATGCATATATACATACATATATTTACACACAAACATATTTATAATACATAAACACACACGTGAGTGTGTG
>NC_142955.1:18646110-18748610 GCF_046866305.1 Octopus bimaculoides | reverse complement strand
AGAGATGTTTATAGGTTAACAAATAGATCAGAAATAAGCTGGGTATAAAAGGGATCTGATGAAAGGACTGCTGACCCCTTTTTATAATTTATACATTTTCTGTAGAAAGAAGACAGATGTGATGTGGTTGGTGGCCGACAGTTGGGTACCAAATAATGCCAAGTGATCCAGGTAGAGGGATCGTGTTGAAACAGAGGCAGGCCAAGGAAGACGTGGAAATAAGGGACGACAGATACCGGGCTCCGGAAGCTGACCCTCACAAAAAGGCTGTGCTGGATGCAACCCAATCCACCCATGCCAGAAGGGAAAGAGCTATAGCTGTTACTTGTGAGTTAGTACCACATGGGAGCATGGGCCATGCTTTTGCTAGTTTGCTTTAGGTGCCCATGTAATGAGGGACAGACCTACACATCCTCTTGGGTCACACACTGTTAACCCAGCAGCGTTTCTCAACCGGGGTTCCCCTGAACCTTAGGGTTCTGCAAAAGGTTTCTAGGGGTTCCATGAGAAAGAGTGAGATAAGCTAATGCTAATTTCATGATTGTAATATTATTATAGATGCACAACATATTATTGGTTATTGTAATATAGACATCATCCTATCTAACCTGTTATCAAAAAAATATAACCATTGGGGGGGGGGATATATTTAATGAGGTCTGTAATTTATGGATGCCCTAAATATATGTGTGTGTGTGTGTATGTGTATATGTATATATATATATATATATATATATATATAAGTTCAAAAAAGAAAAACGACAAAAAAACAACAACGCGAGGACGTGATACAGATTGTGCTACTGGACGCTCGGGAAAGGAAAGAAAGAGAATTTGAAATTTCGAGCAGAGCTCTTCGTCAGAAACATAGGAAAGTCCAAAGAAGGGAAGATAGAGGAAGAAAAAATCGCCAACGCTATCCACAAGGTTACACACACCATACCTAACACTATACACACATATATATATGTATATATATATATATATATATATATATATATATATATATATATATATATGATATTTACCACGTGAACTACAATGAAAATAATATGAGAAAGATATGGTACATAACTTTTTTTGTGTAGGGTTCCCTTGAGACATGTAATTTATTTGAAGGGTCAGGCAAAGGTAAATAGGGTTGAGAAACATTGCCGTAGAGCATTGCTGATGTGGCAGCTAGACATAGAGAGAGGGGGCTGCACTAGTAGTCAGCTGGTATTCCTTCTCAGCGGATGAAGTACCTTGCTCAAGGTTACAATGTGCTGCCTGCTGCAGGTATCGGACCCACGGGGATTGTAATAAAAGGTGTTATATAAGATTGATGCATGATTGAAAATGGAGGTGCTTTCATGTGATAATCTAAGGTGGACTTGGGTCGTCAGTATTTGAATGGGTTGACATTGTAGCCAAGGACACTGGTCGATTGACTGGCTGTGAAATGAATATAATATGTGAAAAATATATATTGTCATTAGGTTAATTAATGTGTCTCATTAACCTAGAAACTACAGTGAATGTATTGGTGACAAGAAGGTCAAAAGATGGAATATATGAGCTGTGTGTGTGTGAGAGATGATGATTGAATTGTTAGTGTGGTTGGTGGCCTTGTTAGAAATGGCAGTCAAATCTCTCAAATTACACAAGTGGATTTGGTAACTGGAGACTGATAGAAGCTTGTATGTATGTATGTTTGTGCATGTACGCCAGAGATGATTTTTAAAATGAGAATATCTGCTTTCACAAATCATCATCATCATTTAACGTCCGCTTTCCATGCTAGCATGGGTTGGACGGTTTGACTGAGGACTGGTGAGCCAGATGGCTACACCAGATTCTTTTATTTTACTTGTTTCAGTCATTTGACTGCGGCCATGTTGGAGTACCGCCTTTAATCAAACAAACCGACTCCAGGACTTATTTTTTGTAAGCCCGGTACTTATTCTATCGATCTTTTTTGCCGAATCGCTAAGTTACCGGACAAGGATTCTGGATTAATTTTCTGTTTTTTTTCACTTAGTTTTTGAGAACGGTCAGGTTTGTTTTTAGTATTCTCGTGGTCGTTTCCAGTACCACCTGACTGGCCCTCGTGCTGGTGGCACGTAAAAGCATCCACTACATTCTCGGAGTGGTTGGCGTTAGGAAGGGCAGCCAGGTGTAGAAGCTTTGCCAGATCAGATTGGAGCCTGGTGTAGCCATCCGGTTTCACCAGTCCTCAGTCAAACCGTCCAACCCATGCCAGCATGGAAAGCGGACGTTAAACGATGATGATGATGATGATTTGTGAAAGCAGATATTCTCATTTTAAAAATCATCTCTGGCTAACCACTGAGAGGACATTGCTGTTATCTTGGCTGAGGTTTGTGCTCTCTGAGTGCTCATTATTATTATTATTATTATTTTTATTATTAAGGTAACGAAGGCAGGGAGCTGGCAAAATCCTAGCAAACCAGGTGAAATGCTTAGCAACATTTTGTCTGTCTTTACAATCTGAATTTGAATTCCACCTTTCATCATTTCAGAGTCGATAAATTAAGTACCAGTGACACACTGGGGTCGATATAATCGACTAGTCCCCCCTCCTCCAAAATTGCAGGACTGTGGAGTCGAAACAAAAAACTTTGACTCTGACTTCTCTATTATTGGCACCTCTGACTCCAAGTCTTGATTGTGGTCTAGTTTACCGACTCTGACTCCAGCTACCCCTTGATTGCTTCTGACTCCTTGCCTCTGACTCCACAGCCCTGGTTAGCATGTCGGACAAAATGCTTAACATTTCATCCAACTTTTGGTTCCACTGAGGTCGACTTTACCCTTCCGGGGTCGATGAAATAAGCCCTAGCTGAACTCTAGGGACCGATGTCATTGCGCCTTGCCCAACCCTGAAATTGCTGGCCTCAGAGCTTGCGCCAAAATTTGAAATCACTAATACAATGAAATTGACGTGAGTGGATGTGGCCCAGGGAGAAAGGTTTAGATAAACTGAGGATTGAACTTTGGTGTAGCAACAAACTGTCTTTTGCATGTCCAGATAGCCTTTTGATTTAATTTTTGTGCTGTTATCTTCCTAATCTTCAACTGTGGTCTATAAGCCATCTTGTGATGATTAAGTGAAGTGAAACTTTTTTTTTCTTGTACTTTGCTGTTTATTGTTTATTTAAAAAAAAAAAAAAATTATTTGTTCAGAAATTGCAGGGCCCAGGGTCGGTACAACCCTTGTTTATTATGTAACCAGTTGTATTCTTGTGCCCGTAAGTTGATCCAACCACGACTATCCGATCTTTTATACAGGCATTGTCCATCTTGGACCACATTATCTCAAGGTGTTAACTTCTTAAACCACATGACCATATCCAACCACGACTGTCCGATCTTTTATACAGGTATTGTCCATCTTGGACCACATTATCTCAAGGTGTTAACTTCTTAAACCACATGACCATATCCAACCACGACTGTCCGATCTTTTATACAGGCATTGTCCATCTTGGACCACATTATCTCAAGGTGTTAACTTCTTAAACCACATGACCATGTTTGCCTTTTCCTTTCTTTTCTTTCTTCCTTACTTCAGATTCTGCTGTGGTTGGCTTTGTCCTTCATCGTTTTGGGAGTTGATTAATTAAGTACCAGTTACACGCTGGGGTTGAGATAATAGACTTACCTCTCTCACAAAATTTCATGCCTTGTGCTTACACTAGAAAGGATTATATGTGTATATATAATACAAATAATAAATGAGTATATGCATATATACGTACATGTATGTACATACTTACATCTACCTGTATATATAGATGCATATCTAGGTACAGGACATTGCAAACAAAACATAGACAAAATGATAAACGAGTACAGAAAACACACAGGCCACATAGAGAAGATCTCCTTCATCAGCTGCCCCCATTCTAACACAGGCGTTTCGAAGAGTTAGGGCAGTATATATATATATATATATATATATATATATATATATATATATATATATATACTTGACAACCAATGTTGGTGTGTTTATGTCCTTGTAGCTTAGCAGCTTGGCAAAAGAGCTCAAAAGAATAAATACAGTCTTAAAAAAAAAGAGTTCTGGGTTTGATTCATTCGACTAAAAATTCTTCAAGGTGGTGCCCCAGCATGGCCGCAGTCTAATGATTGAAACCAGTAGAGGTAACTCTTAACCGACAGACATCAATCAATGTTCCCAAAATGCAAATATTTTATGGCACTTTTCATTAACGAGATTATGGCTTTTGCGCTTAATTCTTTAACATTGAGATTACTCTGTCAAATGTAATGCTTGTTTATTAACATTTTGTATTAATCCTAGATTATCTCATAGCTTTGAGACTGCAATGTTGTGATTGTTTATTTTTAGAATGACATTGTAAGGTAGGTATAAGAGGCCAGATCTAGTCAGTTTGAACACAACAAGTAGAATATTTCATCTAGGTATGGCTGGTTTCAATGTTAAAGGGTTAGGCTGAACATGGCTTGCTTGAACATAAAAACAGGTAGGATATTTGGGTTGGAAATGTTAAATGGTTAAAGAGAATAGGGAGTTTGTTGAGGGAAGATTTAGCTGTTTACATAGTGTAAGGTCCACTAGTTTACGTGGTCCCTATTATAACCCTTATTCACATAGTTTTGAATTAACCCTGGCGTTATCTCATAGCTTTGAGATTTCAATGATTTGATTGTTTTATTTTTAAAAGAACATTGTAGGGTAGGTATAAGAGGCCAGATCTAGTCAGTTTGAACACAAGTAGAATATTTCATCTAGGTATGGCTGGTTTCAATGTTAAATGGTTAAAGAGAGTAGGGAGTTTGTTGAGGGAAGATTTGGCTGTTACATTGTGTAAGGTCAAGTGACTACATAGAAGCTCCTTCACTGGTCTCTGTGGTCCCTATTTTAGCCCTTTAGCATTCAGATTCCTCTGTCAAATGTAACGCTTATTTATTCAGTGTTTTTTGCATTATTTCATAGCTTTGAGATTTCAATGATGGGATTGTTTATTTTTAGAATGACATGGCAGGGTAGGTGTGAGAGGCTGGATCTGACCAGTTTGAATATAAAACAGGTAGAGTCTTTGACCCTCAGATATGGCAGGTTTACATGCTAAAGGATTAAAGACAGTAAGAAGTCTGTTGAGAGGAGATTTGGCTGATACAGTGTGTAAGGTCTGGTGATAAGTAGGAGCTGCCTCAATGGTTCCTGTGGTCCCTATTTTAATCCTTAAGCATTATCTGCCAAATGTAATGTTTATGTATTCACATTGTTTTCAATTAAGGATGCATTTATATCATAGCTTCAAGATTTCAATGATGCTATTGTTTATTCTTAGAACGACATTGTAAGGTAGGCGCGATGGGCCGGCCCTCTCTGGCCAGTCTGAACATGAAACAATTTGGGACAGATATGGTTGGTTTAAATGCTGACGGATCAAGCGAAACAGTGGAAATGTTGACATTCTCCTTTGATCTGGTGGGTTGCTATTCACTTTCGAAGACTCTAGAATAAAACAAAATAGTCCTTATTCAAAAAACGGGAAAAGGTTGACAACAGGATGTACACACGACTGTAAAATCCTGTCACAAAATTCCCCACTCCTCCTGCTTCTGGCCCATGCTGGCTTGGAAAAACAGGCTTTGAATGAATGGACAAAATAGTGTTTTGTTTTTCAAGTCTTGTTGAGGTCAACTTTGACTCACTTTTCCTTGTTATTCTGCAGCCGGATGTGTGTGTCTTTGAAATAAAAGAACCATTCACATACTTGGGGATGGTGGTGGTATCAAAATTAAAAGCCTCATGCTTCCTGGTAGGAATTTGTATGTATATCATCATCGTGCAGGCATGGCTGTGTGGTAAAAAGCTTGCTTCCCAACCGCATGGTTCCGGATTCAGTCCCACTGCGTGGCACCTTGGGCCAGTGTCTTCTACTATATATAGCCTCAGGTGACCAAAGTCTTGTAAGTGGATCTGGTAGACAGAAACTGAAAGAAGCCCATCGTATATATATATGTGTGTGTGTGTGTCTGTCCCCTCCTCACCACCATCGCTTGACAACCAATGTTGGTGTGTTTACGTCCTCGTAGCTTAGCAGTTTTGCAAAAGAGGCCGATAGAATAAGTACTAGGCTCGATTTGTTTGGCAAAAGGCAGTGCTCCAGCATGGCTGCAGTCAAATGACTGAAACGAGTAAAGGAATAAAAGAATATATATTCATTCTTTTGTTGTGTTACTAGTTGCAGTCATTTGTCTGTGGCCATGCTGGAGTACCACCTTTAAAGGGTTTTTTAGTTGAAGATATCAGCCCTGGGACTTATTCTTCGTAAGCCTAATACTTCTTCTATTGGTCTTTTTTTGCTGCAAACTGCTAAGTTATGGAGACATAAACACACACACATAAATATATACAAGTGGTTAGCGTTAGGAAGGGCATCCAGTCATGGAAAACCATGCCAAATCAGACTGGAGTCTGCTGCAGCCTTCCAGTGTGCCAGCCCTGGTCAAACCATCCAACCTGCACCAGCACGGATAACGGATGTTAAACGATGATGATACACATGATGGGCTTCTTTCAGTTTCCGTCTACCGAATCCACTCACAAGGCTTTGGTCGGCCTGAGGCTATGGTAGAAGACACTTGCCCAAGGGGGCCATGTATTGGGACTGAACCCGGAACCATGTGGTTCGTAAGCAAGCTACTTAGCACACAGCCATGCCTGCACCTAAAGATAAATATCCAGTTAATGTTTGTATTATTTAGAGGAATATGTGTCAAAGAAACAATTGATAGGAAGATAAGAGAGACGTGTCGGTGGGGTGGGGGGGGGTGCGCGCATTGTGGAGGTTGGGGTGGTGGTGGGGGTTGGAGCTTGTGGACAAAGTGTAGTTTTTATTTTCTTTGGAGTTCTTCTTTTGTTTACGCTGTTTACGTTGACCGTGTGACTCGTACCTTTGTCAATTCGCTTTCGATAACCCAGATTGCTTAACGAGGCACAATGGATGCGACGGGGTTAAAGGTTCTCCCTGGTATCTCTCGAGGCTCTTCTCAGCCTCGTGTGTACACGTGAGTAAGGTTACCCCACCCCACCTCACGCCACCCCACGCCACCCTTTCGTAGATGCTTGGTTCAAGTGGTGCGGAGGATGCGTTCTGGGTGCAGGTGAGGCCAAACAGCTACAAGTGTTTGCTTCGTAATCATATGGTTGCTAGAGGTTCAATCTCACTGCAAGGTACACCTTGACTGTACAAGTGTTTGCTTTTGACCAATGTGTGTGTGTGTGTGTGTGTGTATGTATGTGTGAATGTGTATGTATGTGTGTGTGTATATTTATGTATGTGGAGGGCTCTTCATTAGGCCTTGGGCCCAACAATGGCACTTCATGCATTGAGTATTAATTCTATTAAACTTGACCAATATTTTTCAAGCAATGAACAATTTTCATCCAAACAATGATATAATTTGTGGACTTGGAACTTATTGAAAAGCTTTGTGATAAACAACATTTTTTGTTTTCCCATTCAGGGGTCAGGTCATTACAATTGTTTTTCTGTCTAACCTCTTTCTTTCTCTCTCTTGTTTTGAACCATCACCAGTACCCCACCATCGCCACCACAACTGCCATACACACACCATTCAGACTTCTGACACCACCACCATCAATACCTTTGACTTCACTGCCTTCCCCTCCACCACCATCAGCACTGTCTTTCACATCGCTTACTATCACCATTGTCCCTGACTGCTTCAGCTACCACCACCACCACCCTGTAACTTAGCGGCTTGGCAAAAGAGAGTGATAGAATAAGTACCAGACTTAAAAAGTTAAGTCCTGGGGTCAAAAATTCTTCAAGGCAGTGCTCCAGCATGGGGTTGTCATGGTGGGGAAATAGCTTTGATCATAGTATAAGGTCCTATTGCTTCAGGACTTGGCTAAACACGAACAGCAACAATAATGCATCTACTACTACTACCACCACCACCACTACTACTACTACCACCACCACCACTACTACTACTACTACCACTACTACTACTACCTCTACTACTACTACCACCACCACCTCTACTACTACTACACCACAACTACTACTACTACTACTACTACTACTACCACCACTACTACTACTACCTCTACTACTACTACTACTACTACTACCACCACCACTACTACTACTACCACCACCACTACTACTACCACCACCACCACTACTACTACTACTACTACTACTACTACTACTACTACTACTACTACTACTACTACTACTAACCAGTGCTCAACCATTAAGCAAAATATGCAGGTGCTTAGGGCGGGGCATACCACAGACCCTTTAAGCATTCAGATTATTTTGTCAAACGTAATGCTTCTTTCTTCACATTGTTTTCTGTTAATCCTGGATTATCTCATAGCTTAGAATGGCATTGTAGGCTAGGTGTGAGAGGACCGATCTGGCTGGTTTGAATGTGAAACAAGTAGAGTACTTGTGCCGGACATGGGCTGGTTTAAACGCTAAGGGGTTGAATTCACTAAAATGATATTCAGAGTGGTTTTATGCGATCAGACAGAGAATTTGATGGTGTTCCTGGTGTCATGGCGAGGATCTGATCAAAGACTTTGAAATTAAGAAAAAAAACAGGAGAAAACTTCTTCGATCTAAAGAAACCGGAAGTAGACAAAACTAAACAGTATTTCCCATCCTAATGTCAGTTTTGTTTCAATTACTCTTTACTCTTTTTACTCGTTTCAGTCATTTGACTGCGGCCATCCTGGAGCACTGCCTTTAGTCGAGCAAATCGACCCCAGGACTTATTCTTTGTAAGCCTAGTACTTATTCTATCGGCCTCTTTTTGCCGAACCGCTAAGTTACGGGGGACGTAAACACACCAGCATCGGTTGTCAAGCGATGTTGGTGGGGAGGGGACAAACACACATACACACACATGCATATATATATATATATATATATATATATATATATATATATATACATATATACGACAGGCTTCTTTCAGTTTCCGTCTAAATAAAATGGAAATTTACAAAAATAAACATTATTTTCCATCTTAAAATCAGTTTTGTTTCATTATGGAAAATAAAAAAAAATTATTTTATGGTTTATTATTGTTTATATTTTTTGAATTACATATATCTAGGGGACACCAAAATCTTTTCACTGCTTAGGGTCTCTATTGGTCTTAATCAGGCCCCTGCTATAGCTGCTACTACTACTACTACCCCCCTCCCCCACCTCTTTTATTATTCCTCCTCTTTCTGTGTGTGCTGTAAATGCTATTTCCATATAGACCATATAGGTCTGCTGCTACTGCTACTACACTGAAAGACAGGTGCTGCTACGTACATGTGTGGTTATTAATGACTGCATATACACAACTTTAGTGGTGGAGTAATCCTACTATTGCACACACAAGTGCATGCATGCACAAAACAGCTGCCTCATGCACACACACACACACGACACAATTACTATACATGCACACTCAGAATTACTACTACTGTTACTACTACTACTACTACGCACACAACAACTATCTCTCTCACAGCAGCTATTACACACACACACACACACACACACACACACACACACACAGAGCAACCATCTCACACACACATACACACACAGCAACTATCTCTCTCTCTCACACACACATACAACAACTATCTCTCTCTCTTATACATACACACACACACAGCAACTATCTCACACGCACACACACACACACAGCCCCTCTTTCACACACAACAACCATCTCTCTCTCTCTCTCTCTCTCTCACACACACACACACCAAACATCTCACACACACACACACACACCAAACATCTCACTCACACACACACACACACCAAACATCTCACACACACACACACACACCAAACATCTCACACACACACACACACACCAAACATCTCACACACACAGCAACCATCACACACACACACAGCAACCATCTCTCTCTCACACACACACATACATACACAAAGCAACCATCTCACACACACACACACAGCTACCATCTCACACACACACACACACAGCTACCATCTCACACACACAAGCACACAACAACTATCTCACACATGCATGCACACGTAGCAGCTATCACACACACACACACACACTCACAACAGCACTCTCACATACAGCAACTATCTCACACACACACACACACACACACACACACAGCAACTATCTCTCAAACACACATAATACACAGCAACTATCTCCCATGCTACTTCCTATACAGATGGCTTCACATTTTACATTCTGCTGCTGTTCGCTGTCCCCCCTCCTCCCCAGCACTTCTATGTAACTCCCTCCCTCAACCACTCCTCCACCTACAACCATGGCTCTAATACTACAAGAACAACAACAATACTAAGTAGCACCTCTCCTTATCAACCATCCCTGCTCAATGACATACACAGACACTTTCATTTCTATAACCGTTGTTTTCTTTTCCCTCCTCCTCTCGTCCCTGTGGTTCATTCTCTGTCTTTGTCCATGTTTGTAGCTTCCTTTTACTCATTGCCTGCCACCAAGCTTAGTATGTGCACTCGTATATCTTACAGTATTTCTGCTTTCTCTATCATGTAAAACATGACTAGAGAAATCTACAAAGCCAACAACTGTAGTGTCATATAAATGATGTGTGTGTGTGTGTGTGTGTGTTGAAGTGAAAATGGTGCTCCCTTTCCCATGTGACAATGTGGTATTATGATGCTATGATGCTAGGTGTTTCCATTATTTTGTCCAACCCCTCTGTGTGTGTGTGTGTGTATGTGTATGTCCCCCCCTCCTAACATCGCTTGACAATTGATGCTGGTGCATTTATGTCCCCATAACCATGCAGTTCGGCAAGAAGAGACTGATAGAATAAGTACTATGTTTACAAAGAATAAGTCCTGGGGTCGATTTGCTCAACCAAAGGCAGTGCTCCAGCATGGCGAAACGACTGAAACAAGTAAAAGAATATATATATATATATATATATATATATATATAAATGTGCTGTGCGTGAGAAGACCCGGCAAATGTGCTGTGCATGAAAAGACCCGGCAAGCCAAGTAAGATCGTTGCCAGTGCCCCTGGACTGGCTTGTGCGGGTGGCACATAAAAGACACCATTTTGAGCGTGGCCGTTTTCGTGCGGGTGACACGTAAAAGCACCCACTACACTCTCGGAGTGGTTGGCGTTAGGAAGGGCATCCAGCTGTAGAAACTCTGCCAAATCAGACTGGAGCCTGGTGTTGCCATCCGGTTTCACCAGTCCTCAGTCAAATCGTCCAACCCATGCTAGCATGGAAAGCGGACGTTAAACGATGATGATATATATAATTACATACACTCCTACATAGGGCAGGTTTGGTGTGGTGAAAATTTTGCTTCCTAACCACATGGTTCTGGGTTCAGTTCTACGCTATGGCACTTGCTATAGCCTTACGCTGACCAAGGCTATGTGAGTGGGTTTGGTAGATGGAAACCGAAAGGAGCCTGTCATATATACATATATGTGTGTGTGTGTTTCTCCCCCATCACTCCTTGACACCCTGCGTTGGTGTGACTTAGCAGTTTAGCAAAAGAGACTGAGAATAAGTAACAAGCTTTAAAAAAAAAGTACTGGGGTTGATTTGTTTGATTAGAATTTTTCAAGGTAGCCCCAGCATGGCCACAATCTAATAACATAAGATTTATACATATATACATGTATGTATGCAAGCCGTGTACAATTTTGTAGTTCCTATTAGCAAATGAAACATGTGTAATGGTGAATGAATAATACTAAAAAAATTTCCATATTCCTGTTTGGCTGTGTGGTAAGAAGCTTGCTTCCCAACCACATGGTTCTGGGTTCAGTCCCACTGCATGGCACTTTGTGCAAGTGTCTTCTACTATAGCCATGGGCTGACCAAAGGCTTGTGAGTGGATTTGGTAGATGGAAACTGTGTGGAAGCCTGTCATATATATGTGTATGTGTGTGTGTCTTTGTGTCTGTGTAGTTGAGAAGTTTGCTTCCCAACTACATGGTTGCAGGTTCAGTCCCTCTGTGTGGCACCTTGGGCAAGTTTCTTTTACACCACTACTACTACCACCACTGCTGCTACTACTACTACTACCACTTCTACTAACGCTGCCACTACTACTACTACTACTACTACCACCACCACCACCACCACCACCGTCGCTGCCGCCACCACTACTACCACCACCACCACTATCGTCGCCACCACCACCACGAATACAATGTTTACTACTATTACTACTGCTGCTGATACTACTACTAAAACTGCAATTACTACTGCTACTAAGACTGCTACTACTACCACCACCACCACTGCTATTGTTTTCTAAGGGAGTCTGTAATGTAATATGAATGTCAGTCAAGCAGTGAGGAGGGAAAAGGAACCTCCGCCCCCCCCTTCTGTCTGTGTGTCACCAGAACAATTTGATATCACTGCATTTCATCTGATACCACCACCACCAACAGGAGCCAATGAGGGAGACCTCTACATGGTAGCTAGACATGTTAGAAATAACACCCAACTCTCCCTCAAATCATACCCTACTCTCTTATCTATGTATTTATGTATGTATGAGCCAATGAGGGAGGCTTCTGCATGGTAGCTAGACCTGCTAGAAATAGTAGCCAACTCTCCCTCAAATCACACCCTACTCTCTTATCTATGTATTGATGTATGTATGAGCCAATGAGGGAGGCCTCTGCATGGTAGCTGGACCTGCTAGAAATAGCAGCCAAATCTCCCTCAAATCACACCCTACTCTCTTATCTATGTATATATGTATGTATGAGCCAATGAGGGAGGCCTCTGCATGGTAGCTGGACCTGCTAGAAATAACACCCAACTCTCCCTCAAATCACACCCTACTCTCTTATCTATGGACATATGTATGTATGAGTCAATGAGGGAGACCTAAAGGCAGTGCTCCAGCATGGCTGCAGTCAAACGACTAAAACAATTAAAAGAATAATTCCACTCCACTCAGCTTTCACTCAAGCTTGTGTAATGCATCGAAAAACAAAAAGAAAAAAAAATGACTCACTCGCTCAAGCCCCACCGCCACCACCGCCGCTGCCTCCATTGATTGATTCATTCATTAGTTTGCCCTTGTATCTCTTGTTGCTAGCTCTGAGGGACTGGGGCAGAGGGAAGCCTGTTTGTTTGTGTGACACACAGACAGATATCTAAGGGAGGATAAAAAAAACCCTCTTTGTCTGTTTGTTAATTTCTCTCTCTTTCACTCTCAGTATAGTGGTTTGCTTTGGTTTTTCGAGGGTTAGAATAGAAGGGACAGTTGTATATTTTTTAGGGACTAGTAGTAAGAGAGACAGAAAGGTAGAGATGGATGGATAAATGAATGTATAAATAGGGGGCTGGAGGGAAAAATATACTCGAATGAATGAATAAATAGCTGGCTGGAATTGATTGATTGATTGATAGATAGATAAATAAAGATAGATAGATAAATAAAGATAGATAGACAGACGGGTAGATGGATAGCTAGCTAGTGAGATAGATCATCATCATCATTTAACGTCTGCTTTTCATGCTAGCATGGGTTGGACGATTTGACTGGGGACTGGTGAACCAGATGGCTACACCAGGTTCCAATCTGATTTGGCAGAGTTTCTACAGCTGGATGCCATTCCTAACGCCAACCACTCCGAGACTGTAGTGGGTGCTTTGTACGTGCCACCGGCACGAGGACCAGTCCGGCGGTACTGGCAACGACCACGCTCAAATGGTGCTTTGTTTTTTTACGTGCCACCTGCACAGGAGTCAGTTCAATGTTTTGTTCACATGCCACCGGCACAAGTGCCAGTAAGGCAAAGCTTGGAAACGATGGAGATAGATAGACAGGTAGGTAGGTGGGTAGGTGGGTATAAATAAATGGGTGCATGTCAGTGTTTCTCAATCATTTTTTTGCCTACGGACCTCTTTTGGTTTCTATTTTTCGCTGCTGGACCCGCCAAGCCATTCGATGTTTTAAAAGTCCCATTATATTTTTAGAACTAAATATTATTAGCAATATATCGTGTATCGTAAGGTATGACCAATTTATTGCAGAAGGGAACAGTTTGTATAATTTTCGAGGACTAGTAAGAGAGACCGACAGATAAGATATGGATGGGATAGATAGATGTGTAAACAGATAAACGAGTAGATGGGTACCTGAATGGATGAATAAACATTTGGATGGCTAGATAGATCGATAGATAGGTAGATTCATATAGATAGATATAAATATATAGATAGATATGTTTTTCGGTGTTTTGTGACTTTTTTCTTTTTTGTCTATGGCCCCTCTTTTTCGATGTTTAAAAAACCCCATTGTTTTTCGAAGTAAATATTACTCGGGGTATTTTGTGTATTGTAAGAGTGTGACCAATTTATTGCAGATAAAATGTTATCTGGCTCCCTGCAAGGGCCATATTGGGAGCATCCCCGGTTGAGAAACAATGATATAAATAGCCTGTTAAACAACAGATGGCTAGATATAAAGAGATAGCCGTCCCCCCTGTTTCTCTGTAGCTGCTTGAGCCTGGGGGGTGGGGCTGGAGTTTTCTCATTTGTATCTCTTGTTGCTGGCTGTGTGTGTGTGTGTGTAGTGGTGTTGGGAACTAGTTGTTAGTGACTTACAGATAGACCCAGGAGAGACCCTCCCACCTCTCTCTCTCTTTCATCCAGGAGGGACAACAGTGATCTATTATGCATTGTGTGAATTTGAGAGTAGTGAGTGAGAGAGAGAGAGAGAGATACAAAGATGTATAGATAGATAGATACAAAGATCTATAAATAGATACACAGATGGACAGACATAGATAGATAGATAGATAGATAGATGGATAGATGGACAGATGCATTTCTTTTATTAGCCACACAGGGCTTTACACAGAGGGGACAAATACAATGTAGAGCTTTAATTTTTGGGAGGGGGAAGAAGAGAAAAAAAAAGGGTGGGGTCTATCAAAAGGGATCGTAGGAAAGAAAAAGGGGGGAGTTCGATCAAAAGGGATCGGGGTTGGGGAAAGAAAATAGCGATCGTGTATCACAGTAATGTTCTCTTGTAAAAAAGTGGAAAGAAAAACCTACAGAAAAGACCATGGTAACCTCTGCCAATATTGTCATTCCAAAGTTCTGGTAAATGGCATTTATTTCCTTCCAAGGTTTCATGCAGTGGAATTGAACCAGAGACCCTGTATTAGTACAGCTGACTTCTTCAGAACAATCAACCATACTGGTGCTGGCAAATCATTTTGTCCAATTCTCTACTGATTCTAACATGGATTAATCCTTTTTCTTTTTATAATTTTTGGTTGTTGAGCCTGGAAAAAAAAAGGGCAATGCCTATGATCTGTGCAGGCCTTTAGGGACCAGTTACCTCGATGTCATTAACACTTACATTTCCATATTTCTGTTAAAATACTCTGCCTTTGGTTTCAATTAATTTTGAGTATAACGAAGTGTTTAGTAAAACAATTTTGTTAATTATTAATCTGGTGTTTGGAACATACATTTTACATTTTAATGGAAGGTTTTGAATTAGATCACTTTAATCCCTTTTGTTACCCTATTTCTGTTGAAATCCTTTGACTTTGTTTCAATTCATTTTGAAAATGATGAAGAAATTAGTAAAACGGGATGTTTGGGACATAAATTAACAGAATTTTGATAGGTTTTAATTTCAATCATGTTAAAACAGGAAATTTCTTTTCCAGAACTAGGGGTGGTGGTCACAAGCTGGTAGGCGCAGGAGTGGCTGTGTGGTAAGAAGCGAGCTGTTAGAATCGTTATCACGCCGGGCGAAATGCTTAGCGGTATTTCGTCTGCCGCTACTACGTTCTGAGTTCAAATTCTGCCGAGGTTGACTTTGCCTTCCATCCTTTCGGGGGTCGATTAAATAAATACCAATTACGCACTGGGATCGATGTAATCGACTTAATCCGTTTGTCTGTCCTTATTTGTCCCCTCTGTGTGTAGCCCCTTGTGGGCAGTAAAGAAATAAGAAGCTTGCTTCCCAAGCACATGGTTCTGGGTTCAGTCTCACTGCGTGGCACCTTGAGCAAGTGTCTTCTACTATAGCCTCAGGCCGACCAAGGCCTTTTGAGTGGATTTGGTAGACGGAAACTGAAAGAAGTCCATTGTGTATGTATGTGTGTGTGTGTGTGTGTGTATGTGTCCGTGTGTGTGTTCGTCATAGAGTGGGCTGAGTGCTTTTTAAGTGGCACCAGCACAGGCGAGGTCAGTTTCAGCATGGTTTTTACAGCTGGATGCCTTTTCATATGCCAACCACTTCACAGTGTGGACCGGATGCTTCTTATGTGGCACCAGCACAGGCGAGGTCAGTTTCAGCATGGTTTTTACAGCTGGATGCCTTTTCATATGCCAACCACTTCACAGTGTGGACCGGATGCTTCTTATGTGGCACCAGCACTGGAAGGGTCACCAAGTAACTGGCAAGACAAGAAATGTTTGAAAGGGGAAGGGGACATTGGAGGAGGGGATCTTGTGTCAGATGCTGAAAGGTTAGGGTGTGTCAAGGAGAGATTGAGACAGAAACAGGTGTTTTGCTGTAGAGGAGAGACATGGTTACCCAGCCAGAGAGAGAGAGAGAGAGCTGGGGAGAGAAAGAGGGCAGGTTAAATCAATCACATTCAAATTGATTTTCTGATGCACTTAAAGATTATCAGAGAGGAACACAGTCCGAAAGCCTCAGCTCTAAACAATGGCCTTATTCTAAGACAAGTGCCATAAGGTGACACATTTTTCGTGTTGGTGAGATGTGTGGCTGGTTATATCAACCCGGAACCGTGCGGTCGAGAAGCAAGCTTCTTACCACGCCGGACTTCGTTATATGTGTCCTTCCTTGTCTGTGTTTAACCCTCGGTTGGTGTTGATCCAGCAAGCCTATAACGAAAGGTCTTCCAGCCTTGATCATCCCATCTCATCTTTTAATTCGACGCAGTGTATCTAGGACTACATCATCTAATGTGTCCTTCCTTGCTGGAGGTGGTTAAGTATTTGTGAAGGGTGGTGCCTCTTGGTTGTCTAGTCCCTGCAGGAGAATAGGCTGGTTGTACGATAAAGGCTTGAACGGCTGAGAAACCGTTCTCCTCCCCCCCCCCTCCAGCCCACTACAGTCTTGTATCTTCCATTATGTCGGCACCTCATGTTACTCCGCTGCCCCACCCCTCACACTCGCTGACCCAGATATTCTCAAATGTATTTCTTGTGCTATGACCCGGCTGCTATTTCTAGCAGGTCTGGTTTATGATCCTCTTTCGCCGCTCTCTGATTGGTTCCCTGTTGTGCGTCTCCCATCAATCTCTATGTCTGCCTGCCTGCATGACTTTTACCCCCTCTGTCGCTTCTTCTCCTCCTCCTCCTCCTCCAATGAACCTCACCTCTGCCTCTGCCAACCTTCACTGCTGCTGCTGCTATATTACTTTCTCTCTCTCTCTCTCTTCTCCATCTCTCTCTTATTTTGGCCTACTAGAGGGGGATGAGTGAGAGGCAGGCATTGTTGATGACTGAAGGAAGAGGAATAACAGTGAACGTGAGAGGAGGAGGGGATTAGTGTGGTGGTGGTGGTGGTGGTGTTTGGGAACTATGTTGTGATACTGTGGTGGTAGTGGTGGTGGTAGGAAGAGGCAGGCAGCAGTGATTGAAAGATGAGCTGCAGCTGATGGTAGTGGGAGGAGGTAAGAGGCAGTGGTGGTAGAAGGAAGAGGAGGCGTAGTGTTATTGTGATGAGGTCGGCTTCGTTGCTGTAGTGACGGCGGTGGTGGAGGCGATGATGGTGGAGACAAGTCGTATTTTTTTAGGCACGTTCTCGCCGTGACCATCCTGCCTGCGCGTGCGCGTGCGTGTGTGTTTTAGGTGTATCTAGGACTACATTAATTTAATGTGCCTTCGTTTTTTGTTTCGTCTTTCTTTTTAATCCAAGACTTGGTGTGTGATTTCTATTTGGCTTTTTGCAAATGGGAGAGAAACGAGGGCGTCGTTGTGCTGTTGGGCGGGGGGGTCGAGTTATAAGAAGAGATTTTGGTGAGGTGGTTTGTCTCCAATGACTACAACACGGCTACAACCCCCTCCCCTTCAAACACACGCACAGGCACGCGCTCGCTCGCACTCCCTCTCAAGACAGTTAACCCTCTGTATGTGGTGACTCACGAAACTTCAGATTTCACACACACACACCCTCCCCTTCGTGCGTAGTTCTTTCGCTAGCACTCAACAACGGTCTTTCAGGTACGACTATTAAACAAAATACACACACACACTCGTGGAATTTTACATATACACCTTTCACACACACATGCACACAAGAACGATCCTATACGTACACGGACATGCACACACACACACACACTCATAAATACATTCTCTTGACACACATTGTCGCTCATACACCTACATACACTCGCACACGCTTACGTACACACACATTCTCACACTCTCACTCACCTTAATACACCTACACCTTCACTCGCACTCACACGGCCTTCCCTCTCCGTGACTTCTTTCTGTCTTGATTCAACACATCTCCTTCTTTGTCTCCACCACCCCCCGTTCTTACTCTCACTTTCGCTCCATCCCTCTCTCTCTCCCAACCCCCTTTATCTCCCAATCATCTCCCAAACTTCGCTCCCCCATTGTACCCCAATATCTTTGAAGTCTTCCTACACAGGTGTTTCTCAGTCGTCTTTTGTTTTGTTTGTTTTCGTCCCTCGTTCCACTTCGGTTGTTTTCAAAAGAATGTATGGCTTTTAGTTTGAGGCTATCGTAAAAGACACTTGCTCAAGGCGATAAGCATGGCCGTGTGGTAAGAAGCTTGCTTCCCAACCACTTCTGAGTTTAGTCTCACTGTGTGACACCTTGGGCAAGTGGAGTTGGTTGACGGAAACTGAATGAAGCTTGTTTCCCAACTACAAGGTTCTGGGTGTCTGTGTTTGTCTACCCACCATCGCTTGGTGACCAATGTTTGGTGTGTTTATGTCCCCGTAACTTAGCGGCTCAGCAAAAGAGACTGATAGAATAAGTACTAGGCTTACAAAGAATAAGTCCTGGGGTCAATTTGTTCGACTAAATGTAGTCACTTGACCTTACACAATGTAACAGCCAAATCTTCCCTCAACAAACTCCCTACTCTCTTTAACCCTTTGGCATTTAAACTAGCCATATCCAGGTTCCAAATATTCTGCTTGTTTTACGTTTAAACTGGTCAGATCCAGCCTCTCACACCTACCCTACAATGTCATTCCAAAAAATAAACAATTACGTCATCAAAATCTCAAAGCTATGATATAAAATTGTGAGTAATTGAAAACAATGTGAATGGATAAGCCTTATGAGTGAATTTGGTAGACGGAAACTGAAAGAAGCCTGTCATATATAAATGCGTGTGAGAGAGAGAGAGATCAGGTCTTTGTCCCCCACTACTGCTTGACAACTGGTGTTGGTGTGTTTTTGTCCCTATAACTTAGCGGTTTGCCAAAAGAGTTCGATAAAATAAGCACCAGGCTTAACCAAAGTATAAAAATGAAAATAAGTACTGGGATTGATTTATTTAACTAAAGATCCTTTAAGGTAGTGCCCCAGCATGACCGCAGTCTAATAACTGAAGCACTTAAATAAAAAAGAAAGAAAATGCATATAGACAAAAAGAAAACCTACATGTGACTATTGTAATGAATATATTGCAAAAATCTAGATGTAACAAGAAAGGTTGCCTCTGCAAGTTCTGTTTGGCAACGCTGATGGCCTCGCCTTTTCCAAATTGCTGAAAAGAGGTGCTGCTATTTGAGAGGAAGAGTATTGAGTGCTTGAATAGACAAAATCTTATTTCTTGTACCATTACTTTTGAATTACCCTGCATTTGTATGCGTGTAAGTGTAATGCAATTAATGCCTGTCTTCCTTGTTGGTATGCCTACATGTTTATATCAATATTTGTGTTTCTATGTAATAAATCCTTAATTATGACCTCCCCACTTCCCCCCCCCTCTCTGTCTCTGCTATTCCAGATCAGGTCACTGTTGTTGTGTGACACTAAGACTTGTGTCAACAGTAGTTTGGTAGGGATTCACTTCCTGGCAGAGAGAGTGTCTTTTACCATTTGGACAGTGGAGTGAGTTCTCTGACTTTTTTCTTCTTCTTCTTCTTCTTTTTGTATTTCATACATACACACATGCACACACATGCTTACATATGTACACACACACACACAAATTTATAATTGTATATATATAATTATATTAAAGGGTGCATTTTAAACTAAATACATAACATTGGTGACCAAATCGGAGCAATGACAATGAAGTTCAGACCAAGGGCTTTATAGACACGAAGCCCTGGGTGATCGATCCTATGAACTGGCCATGACTATCTTTATCTAAATATATATCTGGGTCAGATATGGCCTATTTAAGTACTAAAGTGTTGACGTTAACTTGGTTTTATACATAACTCGGCATAAATATATATATGTCATCATCAGATATGAGTATTCATTTGTGTAAAATGCTCAGCACAAAAAACAAAATAATGATGGTATATATAATATGTATTTAGGTATTTTTTGTTATAGAACTGAAAGTTTCACTTTGTTAACACAAAAAAGGGTTTTTTGTTTTTACAATATATGTATATTGCTTCCTAACCTTACTGTTTTTAGGGCCAATCCCTCTGTATTTTATCCTGGGCCTGTGTTTTCCAATGCAGCCTAAGCTGATCAAAGCCCTTGTGAGTTAATTTGGTAGGCAGAAACTGAAAGAAGCCCACTTTATGTGTATGTGTGTCTGTCTGTATGTATGTATCTTTGTCTTGACATTGTGTTATCATTGTAAATGAGTGTCACTGTTATATAAGCAGTGTTGTCCATTTCCAGTATTCTGCAAAAACCTATTTAAACGTTTCATTACCTTTTTTCTGTTAAAATCCACTGCCTTTGTTTCAATTAATTTTGAAAATAACAAAGAATTTACTAGAATAACTTTGTCATAAATTAATCTGGTGTCTGGAACATAAATTTAATTTTGAAGGAAGGGTTTTTAATTTAGATCACTTTAACCCTTTTGTTACCCTATTTCTCTTGAAATCCACTGCCTTTGTTTCAATTACCGTATTTTAATGTGCATAAGGAACCCCCTAATTTTTGGGGTTTAATATTTGGAAAAAGGGGTTTATAAAGGATTATAATACTATCCATGTATAAAAATCTCCCATATTTTTAAAACCTAATTTTTAACAAAAAAGGGTTCCTTATACATGTTAGAATGTGGTAATTTTCAAAATAATGAAGAATTTTGTAGAATAACTTTGGGATTATTAATCTGGTGTTTGGAATATAAATTGACATGGAATTTTGATGGAAGGGTTTAACTTAGATAATTTTAAAACAGGAAGTGGTGGTCTCAGGTGGGCTGGTAAATAATAGCTTGCTTGGAAATGGGGTGGCTGGCAACAAGAAGGCTATCTGGCTTTTGAAAAATCTACCTCACGAAACTCTCTCTGATGCATACAAGCATTGAGAAACAAATTCAAAATGTGTTGAAATGGCAAAGCCATTTCTGTGTTGGGTGAAATTCTTTCTGGTTTTTGTTCCAAATATGTGTTCTAAGTTCAAATCACACTCAGATACATCACACACATGCACACACAGTGGGCTTCTTTCAGTTTCCGTTTACCAAATCCACTCGCAATACTTTGGTCAGTTCAAAACTATATAAGAAAACATTTGCCCAAGGTGCCATGCAGTGGGACTGAACCCAGAACCATTCATTTGGGAAGGGATGGTTGAATGCTATCCATAATCTCAGTCAGTCGTGTTTGGGAGTCCAGCAGGAAATTTTAATGGCTGTTGCTCCTGATGGCACCCTGGGGGGATGGTGGCTGATGGCTCTAGCCTCACGACCCTCCAGGGAATAGTGAGTGGGTGGTGACAATGGTTGGAAGGATGGGTACTGATAAAAACGTATGACTGGTGCCAGGTCCCAGACTGACCAAAAGTGACACCGTTGTGGAATGACGAGGTAAAGACGGAGCCCAAAAAACTGGGAGACAGGATCTTAAAGACTGGAAGGAAACGGACAGCAGAGAGGTTTCTTTTTTTTCTTTTTTTGGAATAGTGGTTCTTCGAAACATACATATAAAGCTATGAATAATTCTTTCTCTTGCAGGCGTAAGGCCTGAAATGTTTGAGGGGGAAGGGACGCCCTGGGCTCAACTGGTACTTTATTTCATCAACCCTGTTCTCTCTCTCTCATTTATGAAATTCTTATGCTGTCAACAACACACATACACATATACTTATATATATGTATGTATATGTGTACGCGCGGGTGTGACTGTGTGGTAAGAAGCTTGCTTCCCGACCTCATGGTTCCAGGTTCAATCCCATTGCGTGGTACCTTGGGCAAGTGTCTTCTACTATAGCCTCAAGTTGACCAAAGCCTTGTGAATGGATTTGGTAGACAGAAACTGAAAGAAGCCTGTGCTGTGTGTAATATCTGTCTGTCTGTCTGTCTGTCTGTCACACAAAGAAATTCCAACTTTGATTTTCACATTATATTTATAATCTTATAATAATATAAGATAAGATAATGAAATGATAGAACATTAAATGTCCATTCTGATTGAACTAGTACTTTCATGCATTAAACTATGCAATCTTCAGGTCCATGTAGTAGTGGTGACTGTTCTATCTGTCTGTCTGTCTATCTCTATCTGTCTGTCTATCTATCTATCTATCCATCCATGTGTATGTATTGGTCTTCCTGCCATCACTTGACAACCGATGTTGGTGTGTTTATGTCTCTGTAACTTAGCGGTTTGGCAAAAGAGACTGATAGAACAAGTACTAGACTTACAAAGAATAAGTCGTGGGGTTGATTTGTTTGATTAAAAACCCTTTAAGGCGGTGCTCCAGCATGGCCGCAGTGAAATGACGGAAACAAGTAAAAGAATAAAAGAATATATATATATATGTAAATGTATGTATAGGTATTTATGTGTATGTATGTGTGTATATATTTGTGTATATATGTATGTGTATATATTTGTGTATATATGTATGTATATATATTTGTGTGTATATATATATTTGTGTGTATATATATTTGTGTGTATATGTGTATATGTGTGTGTGTGAATATATGTGTATATATATGTGTGTGTGTGTATATATATATATGTGTGTGTGTATATATACACACATACACACATTTATGTGTGATTGTTAAAAAGCTTTCAACTGTTTCATATTCTGCTATTTTGAATAGTTGTGTGCCAAGGTTGCACTACTATCTCTGTCTCTCTCTCTATCTCTTTGTCTCTCTATCTCTGTCTCTCTCTCTATCTCTTTGTCTTTCTCTGGTTTTGTCTATCAATCAACTCCATTTTGTATTAAAATTCCCCAGTTCCCATCTCTTTGAGTGCTTTTTGACAAATCTGGTTCCCTTTCAAGAAGGGACTTCCTCTTTTACACTGCAGCCCCTACTTGCCTTATCCCTCTTCCTCTCTCTCCCCCTTACTTTTTCTCTTGCCGTCTCCTCCTCCCACACCTCTCTCTCTCTCTCTCTCTCTCCTACACTGCAGCTGTCTGTGTTTTGCCTGCCCTTCTCTACCCTCGCCTCCTCTCTTGCTACTCTCTCTGTCTGTCTGTCTCTCTCTCTCTCTCTCTCTCTCTCTCTCTCTCCACATTCCAGCTGTCAGCTCAGCTCAGACTTCTCTCTCTGACTCACTGCAGCAGTTGCAGCAGACACAACCACACACACACACAGTCACACACACACACACACACACACACACACACACACACACAATCTTGTTGAATTCCACTTCATTTCCAGCTTCCTATTTTTTTTTCCCCCCTGAACTGTCTTGTATGTGTGTGTGAGTGTGGCTTTGTGAGTGTGACTTTGTGAGTGTAGCTTTGTGAGTTTGCCTGCATGTGTCTGTGTGCCTGTGTGTGTGTGTAAGGTCATGTATGTTTTTTATGAGTGTGTTTGTGCGTGCGCGTGTACTAGTTTCCGTGTGTGTGTGTGTGTATGCGCGTGTACTAGTTTCCGTGTGTGTGTGTGTATGCGCGTGTACTAGTTTCCGTGTGTGTGTGTGTGTGTGCGCGCGTGTACTAGTTTCCGTGTGTGTGTGTGTGTGCGTGCGCGTGTACTAGTTTCCGTGTGTGTGTGTGTGTGCGTGCGCGTGTACTAGTTTCCGTGTGTGTGTGTGTGTGCGTGCGCGTGTACTAGTTTCCGTGTGTGTGTGTGTGTGCGTGCGCGTGTACTAGTTTCCGTGTGCGTGTGTATGCGCGTGTACTAGTTTCCGTGTGTGTGTGTGTGTGTATGCGCGTGTACTAGTTTCCGTGTGTGTGTGTGTGTGCGTGCGCGTGTACTAGTTTCCGTGTGTGTGTGTGTATGCGTGCGCGTGTACTAGTTTCCGTGTGCGTGTGTATGCGCGTGTACTAGTTTCCGTGTGTGTGTGTGTGTATGTGCCTCTTTCTCTCTGTGTGTCTCTATGCTTGTGTTTGACCATCTTTCTGTATATGTGCGAATGTGTATGTATTTACTTTGTTTGTGTGTTTATGTATTGCCATGTATTTGTTTTTTGTTTTTTTTTGTGTGTTTGCACATACATGCCTGTGTGGAATCTCAGGCCCTCCCTCTGCAGCAGAAACATTATCATTATTATTATTATTAAGGTGGCAGAATCATGAGCACGCTGGGCGAAATGCTGAGCGGTATTTCGTCAGCCTTTACGATCTGAGTTCAAATTCTGCTGATATCGACTTTGCCTTTCATCCTTTCGGGAGTCGATAAAATTAAGATACCTGTCAAGTACTGGGGTCAATGTAATTAATTAATCCCCATCTCCCAAAATTTCAGGCCTTGTGCCTTTACTAGAAAGAATTATTATTATTATTATTATTATTATTATTATTATACCAGTTAGTGAGCTGGCTGAATTGTTAGCATACCAGGTAAAATGGTTGGTGGCATTTCCTTGGGTATGGTGTCCAGATCCTGCCAAGGTAGACTTAGCCTTTCATCCTTTTGGCGAGGTCCAATATAACAAGCACCAGTTGTTGAACACTGGGGGTTGATCTAATTGACTTAACCCTACCCACAAATTGTTGGTTTCCTGCCAAAATTCGAAACCATTATTGTTGTTGTTGCTGTTGTCATTGTTAAGGCTGAATCATTAGCTTGGCGGACAATGTGCTTGCCAACTTTTCGTCCATAGTACCTGCCACGTACTGGGTGGCGGGTGCCAGTGTAATTGACTACCCCACCTCCTCTTACGATCTTTAGGCCTTGTGTTTACAGTAGAAAAGTTGGTTGTTATTATTAATATTATTATTATTGTTGTTATTGTTGTTGTTGTTAAGGCAGTGAGCTGGAAGAATAGTTAGCACACCCTGTGAAATGCTTTGTGGTATTTCGCCCGTTGCTAGGTTCTGAGTTCAAATTCCGCTGAGGTCAACCTTGCCTTTCATCCTTTCAGGGTCGATAAGTACCAGTTGCATACTGAGTTTTTTTTAGGTCAAATGAATTAACCCCAGTACTCTTCTTTCGTTTTCAAGCCAGGTAGTTATTCTATTCGTCTCTTTTGCCAAACTGCTAAGTTATGGGGGTGTAAACAAACCAACAGTGGTTTTCAAAAAGTAGCGGTGGACAAATGCACACACACACACACACACACACACACACGATGGGCTTCTTTCAGTTTCTGTCCACCAAATCCACTCGCAAAACTTTGGCTGGCCTGAAGCTGTCGTAGACACTTGCCCAAGGTGCCATTCAGCGGGACAGAACCTGGAGCTATGTGGTTGGGAAGCAAGCCTCTTACCACACAGCCACATGTGTGCAATGTGAGAGGAGTCTTTGTCACACCCTTTCCTGTATGATTCCCTATCCTTAGCGTTTGACCTCTGTCGTTAGCATTTGACCTCTGTATGATTCACTGTGTTCCTTCCGCTTTGTGCCCTTCTTGAAGCCCCTGGGCTAAATCTTAAACCTGTGGAGTTCCTTGTTTAATGCTCACTATATATTTGTGAATAAGAGGTTTGGTTTGCACCCAGAAGATTCCAGGTTCAGTCCCACTGCGTGGCACCTTGGACTAATGTCTTTTATTATAGCCTCAGGCCAATCAAAAGCCTTGCGAGTAGATTTGGTAGATGGAAACTGAAAGATCATTATATCTATCTATTTATATATATGTGTGTCTGTGTTTGTCTCCCATCATTGCCTGAAAACCGCTGTTGGCGTGTTTATGTCCCCATAACTTAGCAGTTCATCGAAAGATACCTGTATATATGTACTAGGGTTTTTTTTGTTTTTTTTTAAAAAGTGCTGGTGTCAATTCATTGGACTAAAATTCTTCAAGGTGGTGCCCCAGCATGGCCACAGTCTACCGTTTGTTTTTGGTTGTTTTTTTTTGCTTTCCTTTTTCCATGCTTCTCCGATTTCTGTGTTCCCTTCCTCTTCCCGTTCCCTATTCCGTCTCTGTGAAGTTCCACCATTTGTCGTCCTTGTAGCAGTTGAAAAAAAAGAAAAACATTTTTTTTTTCATTTATTTATTATTTTTTCTTTGTTTCTTTTTATTTATTATTTTCTTTTATTTTTTTATTTTCCTTTTTATTTTATTTCGCCTCCAAGTTTACAAAGACAATTAAAAAATGGAACTTGGACCATACGCTGCTGAAGTTGGTCTGACCGCGGAGTCTTTGCAGTCGGGCACGTTGACCCCTCCCGACAAGGTGAAGGTCGGCCTCGTCTTTGAGATTTTGAAATATGCAAAGAGACTCAACGTCTCGTGCCTGCAGTCTGCCAGATGGATACTGTCGCTGTACCGAGACGCGAGGAGCGAACACGACACTGCTGAACGGCGGAAACTGTTGGATTATGTTAGGAGATCGGCATCAAGGAAGTACAGCAAGCGTGAGAAAATTAGGGGCCAGAAGCGTAAGGAGTTCCTCGACTCGCAGTTTGAATTGCCGACCAGCTTGCCCGCAGAGAGGGAGAACCAGTCCCCAGGCACCGAGGAGGAGCGCAGCCCGGCCAAGGGAAAAGTCGACAGCAATACAGTAAGTATTCTCGCCCCACCCATTGCCACCACCACCATCTCCCCCCCCCCCCACCACCACCACCATCACCCCCATCCCCCCTACCACTCACTATTACGGCCATAGGGAGATGAGGGGATGCCAGTGAGGAATCCTTTATAGCAGATTTGGACAGACTTTCACCATAAGCTGGCCGCATGAGATGCGACTCGGGCCGCAGTTTGCCCACCACTGCTCTGTATGTTCAGACGGTCTGCATGAAGTAGCAGCCAAATCTCTCTCGAATGACACCCTGCCGCCTTTGAGACGGTCACACCAGATAAATGTTGTCCGGGGGGGGGGGGGTCCCGCAGCGTGTCGACAAAAGAGACAGGATGGTCGTGCCTGGAGTGCCCTCCTTCTTTGATGATAGGTTTCCTATCTGCTCAGTCAAGGCTGACCTTGTGGGGTCAAATTACTACTACTACTACCACCACCACCACTACCAACACCAACGTCACCACCTCATGCTGTGTCACTCACAGTCTTTCTCTCTCTCTCTCTCTCTCTCTCTCACCCACACCACATTCAAAATCTTTTATTACCCCCCCTTTGTTCAAACACAAACAACTCTGACCCCTTAATTAAACCACTTCTGCTACTTCCCTGCCAATTCTTGTTTTATTTTATTTTAAATTTTTATTTATTTTTGTTTATCATATTCATGTTATTTTGCTTTTTTTTTTTTTAATTTATTTTTTTTGTTTATCTTTTCTCGAACTGAGATTAGCTTCGTTTATCAAACTTCCTGTATCTGCGAAATGAATTAATCCGGGGTTGGGGGAGGAGGTCGATGTGATGGGCTGCCACCCTATACTCCCTGCGAAGTGGTTGGCATTGGGAAATGGGGGCGGGGGGGATTGGGAGGGACAGTATCCAGGCGTTGAAGTATGACGCAGTCTTTAAGCCCAGTCAGATCCTGTCACACTACCCCCCCACCCCATGCCAGCATTGATCATCATCACCATCATCGTCATCATCATCGTCGCTGCCACCACCACCGCCATCATTTAACATCCACTTTCCATGCTAGAGATTCCCAGAAATGTGCAGTCCAAGGTTCGTAAAATAAAGGACTTGTTAGATGCCGGGGGGGGGGGGGGTCTTGATCTTAACTGTTTCCTCGTCCCCGTTGTCATTCTGCCAGAGAGAGATTTGAACCCGTGTCTTCTGGGATTGATTAAATGAAGCACCAGTTGAATGCTTTTGTTTCCTTCTCTCACATCCTCAGCATGTGTCCATCTTTAGAAACCTTACATGGCGAGATCAGACCCTGCAGGGGTCGACTTTACCTTCTGTCCCTTCATTCAAGGAGTGGGGGGGTGGGGAAAGGGGTTGATTTAATCAACTGGACTTCACCACCATTGATCAGAAAAAAAAAGAAAATCTGTTTTGCCTATTTTTTTTCTTTTATTTCTTTTACGTGTCCCAATCATTTGACTCTGACCAAGCTGGGGCACCAGCTTCAATTTAGAACACTAAGACAGGGGAAATAGTCGACCTTGGTGCAATTTGAACTCAGAATGTAGGGACAGACGTGATACCACTAAACATTTTGCCCAGCATGCTAACGATTCTGCCAGCTAGCCACCTTCATAATAATAATAATAATAATAATAATAATAATAACCCTTTCTACTATAGGCACAAGGCCTGAAATTTTGGGGGAAGGGTCAGTCGATTACATTGACTACGCAACTGGTACTTAATTTATTGACCCCGAAAGGATGAAAGGAACACACACACACACACACACACACACACACATATAGCATCATCATCATTATTTAGCGTCCATTGTTCATGCTGGCATGGGTTGGACGGTTTGACCAGGGCCAGTAAACTGGGGGCCTGCATCAGATTCTAATCTGATTTGGCATGGTTTCTACAGCTGGATGTGCTTCCTAATGCCAACCACTCTGAGAGTGTAGTGGGTGTTTACACTCTCGGATTGGTTTGTGTTAGGAAGGGCATCCAGCCATATATATATATATGTGTGTGTGTGTGTGTGTGTGTGTATTAAAATGAAAACTTTTTGCATGACACTGGCAAGGGCCACAACTATGGTTTTCACTCATTGGGGAGCAAGGGCATGCCCCCCCCCCCCCCCCCCCCCCGTGCAGCAGTGAAGACACTGTATTCTTTTGCAGACTTAATCTTGCCATTTTTTTTTTTTTTTTTTTTTGCTTTTCTTTTCTCTTCCTCAGATAATGGCGAAGATAAAAGGACCATACTCGCTTCGGCGATCGAACCAGAGCTCCCTGGAGCTCATGATGGAATGTGAAGAGGACGATTTGTCTCCGTGGCAAATCGAGGCTTCCCGTCGGGCCCTGGATGACTACGAGAAAGCAGTCCAACGTATCAAAGCTGCAAAAGCCCGTCAAATGATACAACAGAAAGCATCGTCTGTTACTACCCCAGCTTGTAAGTTGACAGTTTCTCCCTCTCCACCCTGTTCCCACCCTTTTCTAAGTTAATTTCTATTTTTAGCCAAATAACAAAACCTCTAATGAGGTCACTGTCTACCAGAAAGGTTGCTTTATTCTCTGTTCATCTGGTGCTCTATTTAGTCTGTCTCTGTGCTTTGGTTTTGTCTGTTGTCTACCCTGGGGTGCTGTAATATCCACCCCTGGGATACCCTTGCTGCCTGTCATGGGTGGTAACTGTATGTATAACTGGTACGCTGTCAGTTTATGATGACGAGGGTTCTAGTTCATCAGATCACTGGAACAGCCTGTGTAAATGGCTGAGGAAATTACTATATTAATACCAGGAGTGGTGGTCTCATGTGGATCGGTGTCAAAAGTGTTAACACCAGGTTAATCCTCTTGGTAAAGATAAAGTTATTTAACCCTTTTGTTACCATATTTCTGTTGAAATCCACTGCTGTTTTAATTAATTTTGAAAATAATGAAGAGTTTATTAAAATAATTTTGTTAATTATTAATCTGGGCGTTTGGAACATAAATTTAACATTTTAATGGAGGGTTTTAAATTAGATCCCTTTAACCCTTTTGTTACCCTTTTTCTGTTGAAATCCTTTGACATGTCAAGCTAGTAAAAAAAAGCATGGTTGCCCTCGCATACGGGCTTGTCCCCTGCAACCCTCTCCAGCTGAGCATCCCTAGTCTTGCAGGCTTGTAGGGGCTGGTCCCACGTAACAACCACCCGTGTCGATGCTGCGTACAAGAACCCAGTGCCACTCTGTAAAGTAGTTGGCATTAGGAAGGGCATCCAGCCATAGAAACCACACCAACATGGGGCCTGGATAGCCCTTCAGCTGGTCAGCTCCTATCAAACTGTCCAACCCATGCCAGCATGGAAAACAGATGTTGAATGATGATGATGATGACTTATCATATTTCTGTTGAAATACTTTCTCTTTCTTGCAATTAATTTTGACAATAATGGCGAATTTATTAAAATAACTTTGTCATTATTAATCTTGTGGGTGGAGGCTTTAATTTAGATCACTTTTAAACAGGAAGTTTTTTGTCTCTCTTAGAACCTGGATATGTCTTGGCCAGGTAGGTGTGAAAAGATTGATTGTGTAGCTGTGTGCAATCAAATTGTTAACCTACTTTCCAACATGTTCACGCATGGATAGATAGTTTTAAAACTGCGTGGCACACTCCATTGTTGACCGTGGAACATTGCAATATCGAGCCTCCGGGGTGTGCAAACTACTCACCACCCAGAAGCCTGCCCTGAGGGTAACTGTTTATGTTATTATCTTTCAGCCCTTCCTAGGAGTAAATCCCCTGATGTGATCATTGTTGGTGAGACGCCAGCGACCCGAATTCCAAACCAGGTTCAGCAATCTAGAATGGGTTCGACACAGCTTCTGAAGGTAAGTGTGTCTATATGTTTGTGTGTTTGTTTGTTTTTTTTGTGTGTGTGTGTGTAAGTGTGAATCGTGTGTGTATAAGTGAAAATGTGTTTGTGTGTGTGTGTGTGTGCTTTTCACTTTTGTGGCTCTGTGGTAAGAAGCTTGCTTCCCAACCACATAGTTCGGGGTTCAGTCTCCCTGTGTGGAACCTTGGGCAAGTATCCTTTACTATGGCCTCAGGCCAACCAAAGCCTTGTGAGCGGATTTCATAGACAGACACTGAAAGAAGCCTGTCGCGTGTGTATACACACACACACACACACACACAAGAAGATGCAGCTGGAAGATAATTCATGTTTAATTCCAAATAATTACTGTGTTTGACAGAGTAATCCGAATGCTAAAGAGTTGAATGTTAACTGAACTTCTGAATCCCTTCGTATCCCGTCATTTTGTGAGTTTATCTTAAAATTACTGTTCTCTTTCTTTTTTCCTCCAGTCCCAACTTCATGCTAACCAATTACAGCGCTCTTCTCTTTCAAACTCCATGCTCACTGCCAACACCCTCAATAAAAATCTTGCGGGAAACATGTCTCTCGGAAAAGTCCAGGGACAAATGCGGAAACCTGGTAAGTTTATGCTTCATGTTTTTTATTAATGCTTTGCCTTCATTAAAAAATTTTTTTCTTCGTTTAACATTCTCCTTCTGTCTAATCTTCCTGTTTTGTCTGTCTGTCTGTCTGTTTGTCAGTCTTATTTGTCTGTCTAGGTGTCTGTCAGTCTATCTAGCTAGCTGTCTGTTTGTCTTTCTAGTTTGTTTATCTCTGTCCATTTGACCACCGCTCTAACCTAACCTCTGACCTCATCTCACTTGTTTACTTGACCTCTCTCTTTTCCTTTGACTGCTAACCTTATCATCACTTGACCATTTCACCTCGCTTTTTCCAGCCTCTGACCACTCACTCGACCTTTCGCCCCACCCCCCTCCGTTGTCTCCTCTAACCTCTGACCTTTTTTCTCTCCCACAGGGGAAAACAGTTCCCTGTCGCAGCAACACTCCCTGATTTTACCAAAGGCTATCTCTTCTTTGCTCTCCGCTGCCAATCACAGACAAGTTGGAAGTGGAAACAGCAGCAACAACAACAACAACAGCAGCCTCGGCCAAAGTGACCAAGGGACCACCAGTGCCAACACCATCGGCTATGGCTTCAAGAAAACCGATCCCTTGGACACTGCCTCGACAACACTGAAACGGGCAGCAGACACAGATTCGGCCCAGTCCCCACCCAAAAAGAAGGTGCAGCGAAAAACTTCAACAGATTCCTCTGCCGGTCAGTTTCTTCTCTTTTGGTCAACAGGGGGCAGTAGTTGTTCAGGAAGGGGTGGGGGGTGGGTGAATTATGTTCTGGTTTTGTTGTCATTGGTCATCATGCCTGGCTGGCTCCTGTCAACCGTCCTATCCATGGATGCATGGAAGATGGACGTTAGACGATGATGATGATGATGATGATTACTCTGTCAACATGTTGTTTTAATTACTCATTCATTATTTCATAGCTTTGAAATTTTGATGATGTGATTGTTTATTTTTAGAATGACATTGTAGGATAAGTGTGAGAGGCTGGATCTGGCCAGTTTGAACATATAACAAGCAGAATATTTGGTCCCTGGATATGGCTGGTTTACATGTTAAACGGTTAAAGAGAGTAGGGAGTTTGTTGAGGGGAGATTTGGCTGTTACATTGTGTAAGGCCAAATGACTACATAGAAGCCCCCTCATTGGTTCACGTGGTCCCTATTTTAACCCTTTAGCATTCAGATTACTACACCAAATTGTAATGCTTATTTATTCACATTGTTTACAATTAATCCTGGATTATCTCATGGCTTTGAGATTTCAATGATGGGATTGTTTGTTTTTAGAATGACACTGTAGGGTAAGTGTGATAAGCTGGATCTGGCCACTTTAAATACTAAGGGTTAAAATGCCGTGTGTGCATCACATCTGAGGATTGAACCTGTGCCCCTGTTTTTGGGGGACTTCATTTTTATTTTGTGTTTTTTTACCTTCTTTCAGGAAACTGGGTCCCACTGGATGAATATTATTATGGCAAAATGGAAGGTGACCCAAATTATTGGGAAGAGAAAGGAGAACACAGATTTAAGGTAAGCTCCCCCTTTTTTTTTATTCTTAAGGGAGTAGAATCTTTAATATAGGGGGCAAAATGCATAATGGCGTTTTGCCCAGGTTAACTTTCTGAGTTAAAAGTCTGCCGAAGTATCACATAAATTTTATAATTGGAAAATTTACTATATTTTGTTCATATGAGTATACCATCCTGCAGGCGCAATAAAATGGGTTTGCAGGTGCAATTGTGCCTGCAGGTGGGCGTTTCCCACCCGCTGCTTTAATCTCTCATCACCTGTCACAAAGCCCCCCGCCCTCATTCAGTAGCACACCTCCTCTCACTTGAGGGACCTTTGTCACACCGGTGCCATGTGGTAGGTGCTCGGTCCTCTCTGTAAAGTGCTCGTTGGCATTAGGAAGGGCATCTAGCTACAGAAAACCTGCCAAAGCAAACCTCGCTGGGGCTAGCACCATGTCAGAAACGCAAAGCACCCACTGCACTCTTTTCTATCTCCATGGCTATCGCTTTGTTCTCTTCTAATTTGTTGTTCTTGTTGTATTGCAGTGTTGGTATTGTTCCAAGATGTTGTACAATAACGTGCGCACCATGATGCACATGCAGGGTCATATTGACAGCGAGAAACAACAGAATCTTGACCTCAGCGACCTCACCCAGTGTAAACATTGCTACAAACAGTTTGATACTCCTTTTGAAATGCAAACTCACATTGAGAAGGTAAGCACTCTCTGTCCTTTTATTTGTTTCACTGTGGCCATGCTGCAGCACTGCATTTGGTCAAACAATAGTCATTAACCTGTCTCCTCTCTCTCTCTCTCTCTCTCTCTCTGCTCTGACCAGGTCCATATGAACAATGCCAACGTGCTCCTGTGTCGCATCTGCGAGAAGGACCATGACAGTCGACTTGCGTTAACCAATCACATGCGCCAAGTGCACACAGCGTGCGAGATGCCATATATTTGTCAAATGTGCAATTTCCGCTCATCCATGTACAGTGACGCAGTCGACCACTTCAAGAAGGTAAGTTCTTTTTTTTTTCTTTTTTTTATGTTTTGGTTTTTTCAGCAGGTGGGGGTTGAACTTTCATTTTTTTACGCCAGTATCTACCACGACTATGATTCACTTGACCTGATGGATCTTCTTCTCAAGCACGGCGTATTCCAAAGGTTTCGGTCATTTGCCATTGCCTCTGTGAGGCCCAGTGCTCAATAGATGCTTTTTATATGCCACCAGCATGGGTGTTAGTTACACGACACCGGCACTGGCCACATTGCCTCCTTGAGGCCCAAACCTCCTGCCCATCTGACTATTTGTTAAAACATGTCTGTTAGCCGATCTGACCTCATAGTCATCTTGCTGTTAGGACAATGTCTGGTTTGTTTTTTTTAAACTTCTGGCTGTTTGTTAAAACAACAAGTCTTAGCTTCTCAGACCCTCCGGTCATCTGTTCGTTTCTCCCTGTATTTCTCTGACCGATGGTCATGTTTGCATTTCAGAAACATGACAGTTCTCCATTCATCCTGTGTCTGTACTGTTTGAAGATATTCCGTGTTAAATTCGTGGCCAATGGCTGGGGTCAGACCCAAATGTACTATCACCACCTCCTGAAACATCAGTCCAAGACGAATTCTCGAAAATGTCCCATATGTAAGCTGACATTCTTCAATTCTTTGGAAGTGAAGGCTCACCGCAAGAAGGACCACCAGTCGAACCAAAAGGGAGTCATAGGTGAGTGACCCTAGCCTACTCTTTCGTTCATTCGTTTTTGTTTGCCTTCATCTTTCTTTTATACTGTCATCTTATTGTCACCATCATCATCATTGTTGTTGTCATCATCATCATCATTATCTCCATCATCATCGTTGTTGTTGTCATCATTACCAACATCATCTCCATTGTTATCTCCATCATCACCGTTGTCAACACCACCGTCATCATTGTCATCTCATCTTCATCACCTCGTCATCATCACCATCATCATTGTTGTTGTCATCATCACCCTCATCAACACCATCGTCGTCATCGTCACCATCATCATTGTCATTGTCATCATCATCATCGTCATCAACATGCGTAATGGCATTGTGTCTGTCTTTATGTTCTGAGTTCAAATTCTGCTGAGGTTGACTTTGCCGTTCATCCTTTAAGGGTCGATAAAATAAGTACCAGTTGCATACTGGGATTGATGTAATCAACTTACCCCCTCTCTTCGAAAACGCTGGCTTTGTGCCAAAATTTGAAATCGAAATCTATATCTCTATACTGTCTGTCTGTGTCTCTGCAGGTATGAATGCCAAATACACGACCCCTGACCAAGTGATGATAAAAGTACCGGAGCCGGGTGTGGCCCCGTCTAAAGACAAAGGGGTGAAGTCATTGAATGCCCCTGCACTCACCAAAGTTATGGACTACCATGGAATGAAGCTACCCGAATACATGGAGACTTATAAATGTATCGAATGCAAAGCCAACATGAACACTGCCGGACACTTCCGGTAAGGGACTTTGTAATCATCGCTTGTCATCGTCGTCATCGTCATCATTTTGTCATCTGATTTCACATTGTATGTCTTGTCTCATTTCATCTCTTTCACTGTTCTCTTCTTGTCTCTTGTCTCATCCGATATTACTACCACCACCACCACCACCACCACAGCATCCATCCATCATCATCGTCACCATCATCACAAACTCTGTTCATTTTTCTAGATATTTCTACATCACTGTACTGATTCCATTTCTCTTACTCCAGCACGATGTACATATAAGTGCGTGTGCTTGTGTGTGTGCACATGCATATATATATATATATATATATATATATATATACACGCACATGCATGTTTGCACAGCCATGTATACACACAAATGACTAACTCATTCATTTACTCACATACAAAAGTCATGCACACACACACACACACACACACACTCGTCTATATGCCTATGCTCCGACCAACCACTAACGTTCTTCTTAAAGTCGAATCTCTTGTTTTCCCATGCAGCAAATACATAGAATGCTCCATGTGCCGGTTTGCGACCAGCTGCAGCACTGCCTACGCTACGCACATGTTGGGCTTTCACTCAGGGCGACTCACTAACTTCAGCATTAGTATCCCCACCGAGAAGCCGATGGACGAACCCATGTATTGTCTGTGTGGCTTTGGGAGCCGTCTCGGCAACAAAATTGGTAAGTCCTTCGCTCTGTCCGTCCGTCCGTCTCTCTCTCTCTCTCTCTGTTTCTCAAGGTAAGAATAAGGGTTATTTATTGAGAATGACCTTGGGGTGGGCTCTAAGTAACAAAGAAATAAAACTATACATCTTTAAAAGCTTGCGATAAAGTTTTCGTTAAAACTTTCTGTGAAGGTTTATAAGATTCTTGGTTGAATGAACAACTGGCCAAACTTAAATTTCGTTTGCTGTTGCTTTTTGCTGGTGTTCTTAAACAGCTAAGAAAATTTTCAGATGTTTGGTTAAAATTTCACCAATATGGATAACTTTGATACTGTTGTGCTGACATAATTTTTTTGTCTATACTATTATTAATTTTAATAATAATAATGATAATATATATATTTATATGTGTGTGTATATGAATGAATATATATATATATTATATATATATATATATATATATATATATATATATATATAGTTTTAGGGAAAATAACCAAGTTTCAAGAATCGATGAGTTCTTGAAACTTGGTTTTTTTTTTTTCCCTAAAACTATATATTTTTATATATATTATAATCTATAAAGCTCAATTTGATTTTAATTTTTTATAAATTGATTTTAAATGAGTTTTTACCTGTAATTTTGGATTTTGTCCCTAATATTATTATATATATATTCTGAGAAGATATAATATGAATGGAAATAATGGCTCCATGTAACTTAAGGCTTATAACAGAAATCTAGCTGTTTGAGGGAATTTAACTAGAATTTTGGATGTAATTTGAGGGAGATTTGGTTGCTATTTCTGGCAGGTTGGAGTGACACTATTGGTGCTCCGTCTCTGTCCTGATTATTCAAGTACAGAAGAGACTTCGCAATGATGTTTCTCTCTCTCCTCTCCATGTTGTCCGTTCAAGGTAAAGTCGGTGTGAAAGCCGTATGTAAATGCTGTGTTGTGCCGTACGTACGTGTGGGTGGCGGTGTTCATGCCTTGTTCATTGATGTTTCCTTTTTGTTCCTCCTCCTTCTCCTCTGCTGCGGTGCTCCTCAGCTAATCACATGGTATACTGCATCAAGAAGACTTGTTACACACAGAAGCCAGACGTGGACTGGGTCGAAGTAGACGACGTGGATGAAGAATCAAATTGTAAGTCTCTCTCTTTTTTCTTTTCTCTCTCTCTCTCTCTCTCTTCATACACACACACACACACACACACACACACACACACACACACCAACACAAGCAGTTTCTCTCTCCCCGTCTTCTCTCTGTCATTTATACCTTCTTCTCTTCCTCTCTCTCTATACACACAGTAAATGTTCATCCATTGGTGTGATGAAAACCATCGAGTCATTCTTATTTCTTATTTCTTTATTGCCCACAAGGGGCTAAACATAGAGGCGACAAACAAGGACAAACAAATGGATTAAGTCGATTACAATGATCCCCAGTGCGTAACTGGTACTTAATTTATTGACCCCAAAAGGATGAAAGGTAAAGTTGACCTCTGCAGAATTTGAACTCAGAATGTAAAGACAGACAAAATACCGCTAAGCATTTTGCCCAGCTTGCCACCTTAAAAGGAGAGTCGTTCTTGGGAATAACTGGTAGGGGATCCAAAGTAGTGTTGTAAGGGTCCATGAAAACTTTGGATTAGAATGTATGTATCGCAAGAAACAGCTGGGTTTCTTTCTCTAACATTTTACAGAGTTCAACCTACAGAAGGGAATGTGTGAATAACGAAATAGCATGAAACTAATTTTAAAATATTGAATGGTTATAGGGGTCCACCAAATTAAAATAGTAACGAAAGGGGTCGTTATCATCATTGTCGTCATTTAACGTCTGTTGTCCATGCTGGCATGGGTTGGACAGTTTGACCTGAGCTGGTAAGCTGAAGGGCTGTACCAGACTCCAGTCTGATTTCGCAAGGTTTCTACAGCTGGATGCCCTTCCTAACACCAACCACTCCTGAGAGTGTAATGCATGCTATTACGTGCCACTGGCACAGGTGCCAGATGCGCGACACCAGTATCTACCATGGCTATGATTTCACTTGGCTTGATGGGTCTTCTCAAGCACAGCATTTGGCCAAAGGTCTCGGTCATTTGTCATTTCTTCCATGAGGCCCGGCGCTTGAAAGGTGCATTTTATGTGCCACCAGCACAGGTGCTAGCTATGCAACATCAGCATCGGCCACATTGCCTCCATGAATATAGAAAAAAAAATGGTTTATAACCAGGGTAAGATGACTGGCGATGGAGACGGACATAGTGAATGACCAAGATGTCTTACCAGCCTCCGTATTTTGCTCTCTGCATCGCAGAATGCATTGCTGCAGCTGCGCTCCCCTTCTTCGAACCTTGAAGGTTGCGTTTGCAGAGTCTGCTAGATCCAGTCAAATATATATATATATATATATATATATATATATATACATATATATACACAAGATGTTGTAAGGCCAAGAAAGAACCTCACTGGGTTCCATTGTCTGTTTTTGGCACAGCTGGAATCTGGTGCCGTTCCCAGCCTCACCAGCTCCTGCCAAACTGTCCAACCCATGCCAGGATGGAAAACAGATGTCAAATGATGGTGATCATGATGACGCACACACACCAACATATATATACAACATAAACACAAACACACACAGTTTTTCTCTCCTCATCCTTCCTCTCTTTCTGATTCACTTTGCCTTTGTTTATAACCTCTCTCTCTCTCTCAGTATAACTCCCTCTTCCTTTCCTTCTAGCTTCCTTTCTACCTCTCTCTGTCTTTCAGTATAATTACCTCCCCCTCTCTCTCTCTGACTCTCCTTCCATCTGTTAGACTCCTCCTACTTTACCTTCCTGTTCGACTCCTCTGTCTCAATCCCTCCTTTTTTTAATTTCTGTATAACTCACTCTCTCTCTCTCTCTCTCCTTTCTTTTACTCTTTCTTTATTTCAGCCTCAGTCCCCTCCCACTCTTTCTTTCACTTTTCTAGACCTTCTTCGCCTCTCTCTCTCTCTCTCTCTCTCTCTCTCTTTTCTCTTTCAGTCTCCCTCACCCCCTACCTACCTCTCTCTATATGCCATGTTATTATTTACAGGAAGCTTAGGATGGATCACCAGTGCTTCAGTAAATATCCCCCCCCCCAGTTGTGGCAATATTTCGGATAGAGAACATCCTTCCACAACTACTTTACCTCTCATGTGATGTGGTGGCTTCCAGTTGGTTAACTTTCACTCTGTCAGTAATAGGCACATTATTATATGTGTGGTTGTGTGTGTGTGTGTGCATGTTGTGTGCTGATCTGTATAAGAAATATAGTCTGTGAACACGTGTGAATGTGCATGTGTGTATATATGTGTATTTGTGTTTGTGTGAGTATATATGTGTGTGTGTTCATGTGTATAACTGTATATGTATGTATATATACATGTGTATGTATGTGTATAGAGGTATATGACAATATATGAATGTGAAGATGTGTATATATGGGTATTTGTGTGTGTGTGTGTGTGTGTATACACATATACACACACATAAAAATGTGAATTATTAAGTCCTTGTCTGGCTTTTACATTCGTGTCACTACACGTTCGTACCCATGTAGTTACATGTCTAAGAAATGTGTATATCTATGTGTATGTGTGTGCATGTATGTGTATAACACAATGATGTATCTTTGTATAAAAAAATACCTCTAAAAATTTTCTCATGGATGCCTTATGCATAAAGGACACATAGTCAAGTACTGGTTAAGACACTTTAATGTATCAAGCGCAAAAGAATTCTTAATCAGTGAGTTGCAGTCCATTACAGAGTTGTATCTTCTATCACCTCCCCGTGGTGACTGACAGCAGTGGAGATTGAACTCTGCATACATGGAACCAAAACATTATACCGCAAGGCATTTCGTCTGACGCTCTGCCTTTTCTTTCTGCTAATTCACTGCAGTAGACTGGTATGTGATTTGGCCAGGCTCTCTGTCATTTTATAGCGATGAGTGTTCCGGCTGATCCAATCAATGGAACATGCAGACATGCATACCCTTAACCCTTTTGTTATCAACCCCGGCCGCTGTTGACCGAAAAAATTTTTGGCTCAAACGACCAACTTAGTTGAGTGAACCCACTGATGTTTAAATGTGAATTTCAAAACAAATCTCGTTATTACATTCGTTAAAACATTTGTTGAACCTCTTCAGTGAAGCTGAGTCTGATGACATGTTAATTCATCTTAGTCTTTGTCAGGTAGCTAGTCAACAAGTTTATATTTTTACCAGTTAAAAGATTTTAAATAAATAACATTGGAAAAAATTTCCTAGTATTTCATATGGACTGTTAGATTATGCCCCTTCTCCCTCTACATTTTCTGCATTTAATTTTTAATTAATTTAAATTTCAGAATTATCTCCCTTGCCTTCATTGACAAGAAGTGTCGATTAATGTTAATGACTTCCCTTTTCAGTATTGGTGTAATATCAACTAATTAAATGTTCCAGCCCACACTTATCTGTGTCCAAATGAAATGCAAAATTTGTGGGTGTCGGGGGAGGGGGTCCTTGAATCTTCTTCAGCCAGCCAGCTCCCTCATGTTTTGTTCTTGGATCTCATACTTTGCTCTTTGAGAGAGTGCACACCAAGCACATGTGTTCAATTTAACCCATAAAAAAATAATGAAGTCTTCAAATTTCATTGTATTTAGATTAAATGTTATGGTAAGCTTTCACAATCTGGAAGAGAAGGACAGTATGCAGCTGTTAGCTATGGGTGTCCACTACCTACGGAACATTCCGTGTGCTCAGATGCTTCCCAGCGAGTTCATGTCCAAGCAAGTAGGAGTAGGCTTTGCGTTGTGAAAACGCAACCAGGGGTATATATGGGTAAAGGTAGAGTAGTTAAATAATTTAATACAACAGTTTATATATATATATATGACGGGCTTCTTTCAGTTTCCATCTGCCAAATCCACTCACAAGGCTTTGGTCGGCCCAAGGCTATAGTAGAAGACACTTGCCCAAGGTGCCATGCAGTGGGACTGAAGCCAGAACCATGTGGTTGGAAAGCAGGCTTCTTACCACACAGCCACTCCTGCACCGATGTGATTGTTTATATTTAGAATATTTCAGGGTAGGTGTGAGAGGTCAGATCTGGACAGTCTGAGCATAATACAGGTAGAATATTAGGGCCAAATACGGCCAGTTTAAATACTGTTTTTTTTTTCTTTCTTTATTCTTGGATTCTTTTTTTTTTTTTTTACATATTTATCAACCAATTCCAATTTAGAACTATTAGCAGGGGGTTTGGAAAATTCCTTGCCCCATGAATGTTTTTTTTACTTTTAGTTCTGTGCACAGATTTATTGATCTTTGTAACATTGAGTCATTGAATTTGATTGTTTGATTTCCTTCCATTGTTAAGGTTACTTAGGGCGTAACACTGAGATTTTTTTTCACTGTACCAAAGATCTTTGATGCCGTTCCTTAATTTTGTTCAAAGCATTAAGCACTCAAACACACCTTCATAATGAGCAGAATATCCAATTAAAGATAAATGTGTGTGTGAGCATATAGGTGTCTGTTGTCTGTGTGGTAAGAAGTTTGCTTTCCAACCACATAGTTCCTTGTGCGTAGCACCTTGGCAAGTGTCTCCTACTATAACCTTGAGCTGACCAAAACCTTATGAGTGGATTTGATAGATGGAAACTGAAAGAAGCCTGTTGTGTGTGTGTGTGTGTGTGTATATATATATATATATATATATATATATAAAGGCACATATATGTGTGTGTGTGTATATATAGAAAAAAATTAAGGTACTCGGAAATCTGGATGTTTGTACATTTACAGATTTTTATTAATGTCACATATTAAATAAAGCGCTTTTCACCTAATCATGTAGGATTTTCAAATTGTTTTGAGAAGACCTTGTGGAGGGTCTCTTTATATAGTTTTATTGAGTGTGTAGGGGTGGAGAGAGAGATACATAGGATAGTAAGAGAGGGTGAGGAAAAGAGAGAGAGAGTATGTATATATAAATGCATATATGTGTGTATACATAATATGTATTAATATAAATGCATGTGTGTGTATATATATATATATATGTGGGTGTGTGTGTGCATACATATGTGTTTGTGTCTCCTCTTGACATCACATTGTTGTAAACAATTGTCAGTGTTATACAAGCATGTCGTGCATTCCCAGTATTCTCCAAGACACACGTCCAGCCGGGAGTGGGGCGTGGAATACTACCTTGTTTGGAAACTGGCGGGGGTCACTGTCAGGAAGGGCATCCGGCCGTAGAAATATCTGCCTCAATAAATCTTGGGTCTGACTCTCGATGCGAGCATGGAAAATGCCAACCTCTAAAAATGATGCATCTTAGTTGTAACGTTAAAAAGAACCGCTTGATTCCAGGTTCCGTCGCACTACTTGGCACCTTCGGTAAGTGTCTCAAAGTCTTTACACAGCTTCGTGTTGATTATCGGCGTGGACAACGGAAGTTGGTAGGTAGAAATGATACAGATGTCTGTCAAGTGTGAATGCTAGTGCGCGCGCGTGCATGCACATGAATGCTTCTGTAAATGTGTGAACCAGTTTAAGACGATGTCCAGTTTTGTCCCATTGCTACAGATGCTAACTTTGGGGTATCTTCGTAGAAACCAGAAAAATATGTTCTTGGATTGATAGCATCAATGACAATGCTCTTAGTTGAACAATGAGAATATTGATGGATAAATATTCTTTGTATTAAGGCTACCATTGGTTTCATGTATTAAGGTTGCCATTTCTCCATTTGATTGGCTTGAAAACAATTAAGATATTTCCTTGGTTTTCAAGGCTGTCGTTAAACCAATGGTAGCCTTAATACACAAATAGAGTATGCATGTGTGTGTGTGTATATATATATATACACATACATACATATATATATATATATATATATATATATATATATATATACACACACACACATATACATACATATAAGCATCTGTGTATAGTGTTTATTTTTTCAGTCTTTACATTTTTGGAGTGGGGAGGGGATGAGAGAAAAAAAAAAACGATATCCCCCCCCCCCCATCAAACCCCCCCCCCACACACACACACACACACCCCACGATTTTAAAACACTGGCTCCCCTGTCCCCGCTCCCACTGCCATTGTCGCTACTGCTGCCGCCACAAAGTTTCTCTGTGCCCCCGCCCGTGCCCCTTCCTGCTCCTACTCCTCCCCCCCCAAACCGCTCCCCCCTCTGCCAAAATAATATAAAAATAATAAAAAACAAAAAACACCATTGTACCGCCTCCGTGCCGCCTCTATGATATGTTACTTGATTGCCTTCCATCAGATGATGATCCGTGTCGTCGGCCGGGCGCCTCCATTCTGGACGTTCTGGGATTGGTGAAGAAGCAAACATTATTACCTGGCAGTAAGTACCACGCTCTCTCACACACTGTTTGTTGCTGTTTAAAACTATTTTATTTTATTTTTTTTTTTTTTGAATTTTTTTTTTAATAATTACGTGTCCCACCCACCCCTGTCCCTTGCCTGCACCTCTTAACTACCCTGTCCTCTCCCCTCCCTCCCCCACCAATAAATGCTCTGCCTGATAAAAGCTCCACTGCCCCCCCCCCCCCTGTTCCCCTCTTTAACGATCTATTAGCCCAATCATATCCTCCTGGTCCCATCAACACCGCCATCACTGGCCTTCCCTCCACCCTATTTGAACTAGGGTGCAGTTTAGTTTCTATGCTCTCTCATTCTGCCCTACCCCACTCACCCAACCCCTCACTCGCTCGAGTATTCCCTACCACCACCACCACCACCTCTGACGTCCCCTCCCCCCCAAAATTCTACACTCCAAGCTATAAAATAATGTCTATGCCCCCCTCCACTTTCTTTGTCTGCCCCCCCCCATCATTAAATATTTCTGCTGAAGATGGGCTGTCTTTCTGTTTCTATTCACCACCACCACCAGCCCCTCTTTGCCCTCCCCCAGAAAACTCCACTCTGTCCGAACTACGATGCGACTAAGTTCCCTCTCCATTTCCGGTTCACCCCCCTCCACCTCCGTTTCTCCCCCCACGCCCCCACCCTTTCCATTAAATCGTTCCGTTGTCCGACAGGCGGGTGGGCGGGCTGGCTGGCTGGCTGACCGAATACGACAATCTTGGCGGAACGAAGGCGGCGGCGTCGTCCTTTTTTTCTCCATCTGTCTACCTGTCTGTCTGTCTGTCTGTCTCTGTTGCGTCCCCTGTTTTGTCCTCAGTGTTTGTTTTTTTTGTCTCATGTGTAATTTTGTGTATTTCTTTTTCTCTTTTTATTTGTTATGGGTTCCCCTGCCACCCACCCTCCACTCCTCCCACTTCAAGACCCATAACCCTTTTAAGTTTGACCCTCCAAACTAACTTTACTTAGCCCCCACCCCACCCCAGTGAGCAACAACGACAGCGAAAGTGATGGCAGCGTTGTCGTCTGTCTGTGTGTCCAGTTTGTTTCAGCATTCACTTGTTGGTTTTACTCTTTGGCCCCTTCCCTTCCAGTGCAACTGCCGTGTCCCTGTTACACAAATCTGCAATCTGCATTTATTTTCACCTCTCCTTTTTGCCCTCACCTCCACCCCACCCTTGGCCCCTATTTTTCCATCACTGATCACAGTCGTGTGTAGCCATGCATGTAGTGAGGCAGGTTTCTTTTTTTTTTCTTCTACAACTGGATGCCCTTCCTGTCACGAACCCTTGTTTCTTCCGAGCAAAGTAATATTTCCCCCATAGCTGGACATGTTTTCACAGAATATCAGGAATGAATGACGTTCATTTATGGCACAGTTTGCAATGTCACAAGGAGGCGTATACACTCACACACCTCTATGCATGACAAGGTTTCAGAACAGTTTCTGTCTGCCAAATTTCACTGTGAGTGAATTTGGTGGACAGAAACTGTAAGAAGTCCATCATATATGTATATAAGAGAGAGAGAGAGGTATAGGTGTTGTGGTAAGAAGTTTACTTCCCAACCCCATGGTTCCAGGTTCAGTTCCACTGCTTGGTACCTTGGTCACATGTATTCTACTATAGCACTTAGCCAACCAAAGCTTTGTAGATGGGTTTGGTTATCAGAAACAGAAAGATGCCCATCATATATATATATATATATATGTGTGTGTTTGTGTGTTTGTCCCCCACCAGTGCTTGACAACTGGTGTTGGTTTATTTACATCCCCATATTATAGCACTTTGACAAAAGAGATGAAGAGAATAAATACCAGACTTTAAAAAAAAGCAAGTACAGGGATTCATTCATCTTTCTAACTAAAAATTCTTGAAGGCAGTGCTCCAGCATGGCCACTGTAGCTATGGTTGTTGGTACTATAACACTTCTCTGGAGGCCAGTATAAAATTGTAATGGTTACTAGCAGAAGTGACGCAATCTCTGCAGATTTGATAATGAGGTTTCCCTTATATGATGGATATCTTTATTATTAATGAAACGTGTGTAAGATGATATACCTAAACAATTTATAAACAAACTCCTGATTACATACATGCACACTCGCACATACAATCCATTCATGAGGTCTTCCTTATGTGAGGGATATCTTTATTATCTCCGCCTCAGCGAAGGCAGAGATATTGTTCTCAGTCATGTTTGTTTGTTAGTTTGTCCATAGACAAGATATCTCAAGAACCGCTGGATGGATTTGGATCAAACTTTCAGGGATGTTTGGCCTCATGATTGGCATGAACTAATTAGATTTTGGGATCGATCCGGTACTGGACAAAAATTCTGGATTAGATGAAGTCTTTCAAATCTTTCTCTGATTATCTCCCTTATATATTATACATACATATTAACACTTTATAGTATACTTACATAGATACATAATTCTATACATTGATCTAAAACAACAAGTCTCATGCTATTCATTTAAAACGAACAAGGATGCTGGATTATTTTTCTGTTTTTCTATACTTAATTTTTGAGAGCGGTCGGGTTCATTTTTAGTATTCTCATTTGTGAGAGGAGTTGAGTTTATTTCAGATATCCTCATTTTAAAAACCATTGCCGGCTAATCGTTGAGAGAACGTTGGTGTTGCCATAGCAGAGGTTTGCGCTCTCTGAGTGCCCTTGTTATTAATGAAACATGTGTAAGATGATACACCTAAACAGTTTATAAAAAACTCTCCTGAAAACACACACACACTGTTATCGCAACTGTCTGGCAAATGGTCTCATGGAAATTCGAGTTACCATTTGTGAAAATGATTTTTGGTTTTAATAAACAGTATATTGCTCTTCCTTTGGTATTCAAGTACTATTTTTTCCGCCTTGTTTGTTTCTGTGCTTACTTGTGTGTGTGTGTGTGTGTATACAAGAAGAGTGGTGGCAGTGACTTCGAAGTTTTGGCTTGCTAGCTTTCATCAGACTCTTTGACAATCTGACAACGTGTAGCAGTCTGAAACTTTGGAATTCTGTCTCAATTCTTCTTGTAAAAGTGTAATATATTTGTATTTTACAAAATATATTCAGTAATTCTTCAGTTTAATGGGAAAGTATTTCTCTTACAACTCAACATAAAAACAAACACACTCACACACACACACACACACACATATAGAAAGCTTCATAATTTTTTTTTTATTTTTCTCCTCGTGGTGTATCATAGGGAAAAATATAAAAAGAAAATGCACAGAAATTTTGTTGGACAAAATATATTTTTTATGAAATAAAATATTTACATAGTCAACTGGTTTCGCTTGTGCTAATCATAACTAACAAGTTAGTGATGATGTTACTATTTCATGCTTTCATAAGAAGTTTTCATTCTATGTTAGTAGGAGGAATACTGCTTTGTGTGTTTGTGTGTGTATATACATATACATCATCGCTGTATTAATCTTCCTTTCGTTTGCGTTGATTTCTCCCATCGATAAAATTCCTTTATGCTGTGACACATTTAACAAAGAAGATGCTCGGGCATCAGTTTATGATGCACGTATCCATGCAATGATTTTGGAATGCCAATTGACGATGTCTGCTGTTTGAAGGGGTTAACTGGGTATCCTGTCATTACATTACAACTTTTAGTTTCACCATAATATGATTCTCTGAGCTAGTATTCTTTATTTTACTGCTATTCATTACTTCTTAAAAACATTCCTGAATATTATTTCATTGGGAATTGTTTACTATGAATTGTGGGGCATGCATATTAATTAGCTGTTATGTTAACGGTTTTTCTCTGTATTTGTCTGGATGTGTACGTTCGTATGTCTATCTTGTTATTGCAATGTTATTTCTGCTGTTTGGTCTGTGTGTATCTGATGAGGCTGTAAAATTACTACCATTTTTATAAAGAAAAGTAATTCGTTATGATTTATTTTTCTGTCAGTAAAAATTACTAATAATTAGTCAATAGATTTTAAGTTAGAAAAAATAGGAGTGGCTGTGTGGTAAGTAGCTTGCTTCCCAACCACATGGTTCCGGGTTCAGTCCCACTACATGGCACCTTGAGCATGTGTCTTCTGCCATAGCCTCAGCCCAACCAAAGCTTTGAGTGGATTTGGTAGAGGGAAACTGAAAGAAGCCTGTCCTGTGTGTGTATATATGTGTGTCTGTGTGTGTATATATATATATGTATGTATGTTTGTGTGTATGTCCCCCCCCCCCCCTACCATCGCTTGACAACTGATGCTGGTGTACCTGTTGGTGCGTATGTATATGTGTTAGCAGACATGCTTGAGAGATTTGATATGAATGCCCTCATGTGTGTTAGCCGTGGAAGTGTGGTGTAACAATCGAAAAGATTCAGAAATATTCCAGATAAGAATTCCAGAACCTTCTAAGTCAGTTAAATGTCAGATCTACATTCACCCAATTTCATGTAATTCACAACTATTTCATCACTTGGCATAATATATTACCAAGGTCTCTAGAATTAATAAATTTCATACTCCTGTTACAGACAATGATGTATAGTGATGAACTTCAGTTTTCAAATCTAATTTGTTCCTGAAGGCCGTTTGTCATCCAAAATGTTCCCAAACCAAAACTATTTTTTCCCTAAGAAATTCAAGAAAAGCCTAGTGAATTCAAGCAGGGATGTGTACTGCGTGAAAGCTAGATAGCAACTGATACTCTTTTGCTGGTAGTCCCAGCTTGTTGCCAACCGTTGATGCTGGCTTGTGTGTTGGTTACTCGAGACACCATTGCAAAACCTGAGACATTTTATTTTTGAAAACTTGTTCAATTCGTTTGTGATGGGAGGCATTTGTAAACCAAGGTTTCACTGTATAATATCACAGTTATCAACCAGACCAATAGGTGTGGTTATACATCACTGATCACAATGCGCTTACAATTCTGTCTTCACTGTGACCATCCTTTTCTATCTCGATCCAAATTGCTTAACTAAATCATCTTTCCATCATCAGAGAGGCCTTCCAAGTGGCCTGTTCTGATCTCTTGGATATCACTCAGCAACTGCACAAGTCCACCTCTTGTCTGTGAACCTTGTGACATGTCTGGCCCAGCAGAACTTGTGCTTTTGGTACTCTGCAATCAAATCATTCACTCTGCTCCATTCTTGAATTATTTCATTTTAAACACATCTCTTAATGATATTCCTTGGTGGATTTTTCCATGTACTTTTGTGTCGTAGCCAATGAATGTTCTATCCTCTTCATACTTGCCTATGTCTTGCTTGTTTATAAGAGCGCTGATAGGATGGTGCTATTGAAGAGTCTGGCATCGTGTATCTTTGGAGCGCATCCTTTATTGAGTTAATATAAATATACAGTAATCCCTCGACTATTGCCGGTTTTCCGTTCCAAAACCTCCCACAGAAATAATCAGAATCTAAAAAAGTATAAACACCTATCGGCCGCAGAAACCTGTAATATACTGAGGAGTCTGTGATATAAATTTACATATATTAGCCAGAAAAGTTTGTAATGTACCGAGTAGCTTTCACCAGTAAATTAATCCTCTTTTTTCAACGACAGCATACATGGGCAAAACACAATGCCAATTTCTTTGATGAAAGTATCAGAGCTAGAGAATTCTGTGAAAATGTCAGACCTAGATTCTACATCATCCGTATAATTCGTCTTCCCCCCGTCCTGCATCCAATCAAGAACTACCCTCTTTCCCACATTCCCAATTATCTTGCCGTCTCCTGATTGTTAATTGTCTTGTTCTGTCTCCTGATTATTAGTTGTTAAATGTCCTGTCTCCCTTTTGTTAATTATACTGTCTCGTTTCCCCATTGTTAATTGTTTTGCATTCCATCCCACTCAGTTTCTCTTTTGTCCTATCCACCAACCATTAATTGTTGTCTCCTGAATCATTGTCCTTTCCTGTCCTGTTTTTTCAATCATTAATTATTTTGTCCTATTTTGCACTAATTGTCCTGCCCTGTCTTCTAATCATTAATTCTGTCCTGTCTCTTAATTATTAATTGTCCTATCTTATCCCCGCCAACCCCAGTCATTAGTTGCCTTGTCCTATTTCCCACTCATTAACTGTTCCTTTTTTCCTATTAATTGTTTTGTCCTATTTCACATTCATGCCCTGTCTTCTAATCATTAATTGTTCTGTTCTGTTGCGAAGTTGTGTAGCGTGGTAGTTAGGGATATTTGGCTCACAATCATAAGGTTGAGAGTTCGATTCCTGGCGCCACATTGTGTTCTTGAGCAAGACACTTTATCGCTCATTACTCCAGTTCACTCATCTGCCAAAAATGAGTTGTACCTGTAATTGACAAGGGGCCAGCCTCGTCACTTTCTGTGTCACACCGAATCTCCCTCAGAACTACATTAAGGGTATGTGCGTCTGTGGAGTACTCAGCCACTTGCACATTAATTTCACGAGCAGGCTGTTCCATTGATTGGATCATCGTCGTGACTGATGGAATAGTGCCAGTTCTGTCCTATTTCCCAATCATTATCCTTTTCCTTAATTATTAATTGTCCTATCCTATCCATGACCCAGTCATTAGCAGCCCTGGCCTGTCCCCCCCCTCATAAACTGCCCTCATCTCACCCATGTCCCCTATTTCCCTTCTTTCCTTGACCAATACTCACCCCATGTATTGTATTCCAACTAGCCAGCAACGAAGCTTCTATGCACGAGCTTGACCTACTAGAAAGCATAACTGAATCTCCCTCAAACTACAACACAATGTATTAAACAGGGAAGGAAACCTTGCGATGATGTATAGCCCTGGACATTACGAAACTGATGGGGTGGTCACTGCTGGAATGGCCTTCATCATAGAAATAAACATCAGCCAACATTATATATCCTGATCGTCTTCCACTGCCTTTATTTCGTTTTGTCTCTTTTCCCAGCCACCCTTTGTGTGTGCGTGTGTGTGTGTGTGTGTGTCTGCCCAACCTAACCCTGTTTTCTCCACCATACCCTGATGCTATGTATACCACCCACCTCCCGACCCCACATCCCAGGTACCACGTCTCTACTCATTCATTTATTCAATTATCTTTGCTATGCTATATACACACACACACACACACACACACACACACACACACACACACACACACACACACACATTCATGCACACACACATACACATTTAATAAGTACATATATTTGTATACACACACACACACTAACATTTAATTAGTACATGTATAAATGTCTATATATTTGTGTGCGTGTGTGTGTATACACACACACAAATATATATGTAATCATTTTCATTATTCACTCTGTTCCATGCTGGTATGGGTAGGGCAGTTGAACAGGGTCCAGCAGTTGTACTCTGCTCCGGTGTCTGCTTCCCGGGGCTGGTTACCCTTCCTAATACCAACCACTTCACGTGTGTGCTGGGTGCTTCCTTCTTTCATTACACCAGCACTAGTAGCCTAGAAGGCCAAGATCCTCTTTGGCTGAGTTGCGGCAGTAGAGGACAACGGTTGGGAGATAGGACAGAACTGGATAATTATGGACCTACTACCACTGCTGGTAGCAAAGGTTTTTTTCCCTCAGAGTGAAGGGGCAGTTTGCGTGATGCTTACGTTAGCCCTGTGATGCTGCATGGTATTGAGACATGGGCCCTGAATGCAGGGAACTTGAGATGACTGGAAAGAAACGAAGTGAGCGTGGTTCATTGGATGTGCAATGTAAGTGTGCACAAAAGACATTATAAATATTTTGAGAGAAAAAACTAGACTATAAAAGGAATCCGATGTAGTAGGCAAAGAAGGAAACTGCACCCAGTCCACTCTGTAAAGTGGTTGGCGTTAGGAAGGGCATCCAGCTGTAGAAACCATGCCAAAGCAGACATTGGAGCATGGTGCTGTCCTCTGGATTGTTAGATTCTGACGCATGCCAACATGGAAGACAGATATTAAATGGTGACGATTATGATGATGGATATTTAGACATGCATACACACACTTACGTATGTATATACACACACACACACACATGTATGTATATGAATATGTGCAGACATATACCAGCAAATCTGTGTGTGTGTATGTATATATATATGTATATATATATATATATATATATATATATATATATATATAAATATACACACACACACACACATCAAATATATATACATATATGTATATTGCGAGATACAAATATGATGACATCTGCTTTTTATGGATACCTTATCCAATTCCTGCTCTTTTATCAGCGTTTATGCGTTTGAAAATAAAATTATCATCTTGTTTGTATCTCACAATACACACTTCAACGCTTATAAAAACAATACAGGAAGTTGAAAATTTTTTCATATTATAGTCACCATTACACATGTTCCATTTGCTAATAAGCATTGCAGAGTTTTACATGCTACATGAGGAACCAGCTGCGGTCTTACTCTTCCTTCCTACATAGCATATATGCATACATACATATATATATATATATATATATATATATATACATACACATTTATAGACATACATGCACACATCTGCACACATAGTTTGTACCTGTCTCCATTAAAATAATGACAACTATTCTGTGTTTCCGTTGTTTAAAAAAAAACCTTGTTCTTCTTTCTGTTGTTGTTGTTGTTGTTGTTGTTGTCCTTGTTGTTAACGTTGATGATGATGATGATGATGTTTGCATGTGGCCTGTCCTCTTGAATTTCCGTCTACCTACCTCGTTGGCCTAACATTAGCCGTTCATTGATCAGTTTACAGGAGATGTGGCCCACCAACATACCCTCAGAGCACGATGATATTGGGTGAGGTTTTCTTAAAATGCTCTTCACTGCCTCTCTTTCCGCCGTATATTCCAATTAGTGTCTTTTCATTCAGTCATTCCATTAACGAATACTTATTATTGTTGTCATTATTTGTTCTCTCTCTCTCTCTCTATCTATCTATTTATATTATATATATATCTATCTATCTCTCTCTGTATATTTCTCTGTTTTTTTACTATTGCCCCTCTCCCACCACCACACACACACAGGTCTTTTAAACATGTGCCCTCGTCCCTGTGAAACTTGGGGTCATTTAAGCATACATGTTCTCTCCCCAACCCCCACCCACCCTCATTATCCCCCCCCCTTATGCCTGAGGTTAATCTCATTCCTGTCACGGGGTAGATGGGTTGTGTTGCCTTTCGTGAAGAATTTTTTCGAGTTTCCTAAACATTAATTAGCAAACATTACTTCTCACACTTCACTTTCTACATGAAACAAGCCTAATGGGTTGGTTTGAAATAGCAGCCAAATCTCCCTCGAATCACCTTCTCTTTTTTTATGTCATAGCTAGACTTGACAGAAAAATCAACCCAGTCTCACTTGAATCGCACCTCAATCTCTTATGCATGCACTTGCTAGCTAGGCTTGGTAGAAATAACAGCCAAATCTCCCTCAGACCATAACATACTACTATGTGTATGTATATCATATGGATGAGCCATTGAAGGAGGCCTCTACATAGTTAGACATGTTAGAAATATCAGCTAAATGTCCCTCAAAAAATACTCTGTCTTATCTATAATATATATGTACAAGTTGATGAAAGAGACCTCTACATGGTAGACTTAGTAGAAATACCAGTCAAATTGCCCTCAAATCACACTGAGCTGTCTTTTGTATGTATGAACCAATGCGGGAGACCTCTATCTGGTAGAAATAGTGGTGAAAAGTCCCTCATACCACATCCTACTGTTTTATGCATGGATGTATGAGTCAGTGAAGGGGACCTCTACATTGTAGCTAGAGCTGGTAGGAAAAGCAGCTAAATTTCTCTCACATCACATTCTATTGTCTTGTGTATGCATGAAGCAATATCGGAGACTTATAGGGTAGCTAGACTTGCTACAAATAGCAGTCAAATTTCCCTTAGATCGCACCTTAGGGTAAAAGGGTAAAGACCCCCTTTGGTCATGACTGACCATGGGATTGCACCAAGAAGGTTCCCCTTTGTGGCACAAGTCTGAGCAAGGTTGTTTATGGAAGACCAGCAGTTGCCCATGCATGTCAGCGTCCCCTCTTCATGCCACCGATGTTATCCAAGGGAAAGGCAAAGGGGCCAATACAGCTTGGCACCAGTGATGTTGCAACGCATTTCTACAGCTGAAGTGAACTGGAGCAACATGAAATAAAGTGTCTTGCTCAAGAACACAATATACAGCTGGGAATCGAACTCATTACCTCACGATTGTGAGTCTGATGCTCTAACCACTGAGCCATGTGCCTTCATACATACACGCACGCACGCACGCACACACATACACACATATTCATGCACAAACACGTATATAAACCAACGAGCACAAAAAGAAGACAACATGAGAACAAGTTTTAGGAAAGATAGTTTTAGTGTAGCACTGAAAAAGAGAAGTAATGGGTTGTAACTTTTCGGATGCCAGTCCTTCATCAGAATTATTAAAAGAATGAGTCAAGTTGATTGGTAGATATATATATATATACTCACCCAAAATTTCAAGGAGTTCCTGCCTTAAAAACAGGAACTAAACCACAGTTATTTTGTGTTCTTTGCTACATTGGTTTCTATTAACCCATTTATTCTATCAGAAGAATTTTTATTCATTAAGATAGAAGAAATACACATAATTATATATATATATATATATATATATATATATATATATATATATATATATATATATATATATATATATATATACATATATATACACACACGTACACAAACCTTGAATTACATTGCCATTGATATCGGTGCTTAGCGAATCGCATCAACTAACTAATTAGCATTCAAAATCACAATTATCTTAATTACTAACCTCTCGCAGGTTTTTTTTTTTTCTTTAGAGGAGATTTCTTACAATATAGAAGGGGCCCTTCCCTCACCTCCACATTTTTATTCTGTTATTTATTATTATTATTATTATTATTATTTTGCCTTTCTTTTTCAAAAAATTTTTCCTGCCCTCTCTGAATATATTTACATAAATTATTCTTCAAACATTCAACAAGCTTTTCTCGTTGTTCTAATTAATTTAATTTATTGCATTAATTATTATTTTCTTTCTTTGTTATGGTTTGGTTAGTGTTTCTTTTTCTTTTTTTTTCCCCTTTTTTTTTAATTATTTGCTTAGAGTTATTATTTTTGTTCTGTTTCTTTCCATTCTTGGTTTATATTTTTTATGTATATTTTCGTTGTTGGTGTTGTATTTTTTTTACATTTTCTTGTTGTTGTTTGTTTTTGTTTTCTTACTGTTTTTTTTTCTAAATTTTCCTTTTAATTTTTTTCATTTTATTTTCCATTTTGTTTCGTTTTATTTTCTTGGTTAAAATCTTAAAAAAAAAAGTTTATATATATATATCCTTTGTTAGATCTTAAATGGCTGATTAACCCCATCCTAGCCCTGCTACATTGCCCCCCACCTTGTAATAACCATTGCCTTCACCATCACCACCACCACTACACTTTTGTTCAGCCCCCACCACCCCTCAGAGACAATCGACCCCTCCCTTCGGTTTAAACACCCACATAGGGGTTAGCGTGACTTCTCTCTGCTGTCCTCCTTATCCCCTCTCTTCACCCACTCTTTTCCTCTCCTGCTGCTCTCTGTGGACAGAAAAATGGGTGACTGTGACTAATATCTGATGAGCTGTCAATAAGTATTGAGACTAGTCGTGTTGATCCATTTATTTGGCTGTAGGGAGAAAAATGTGGCTTGTTGGGGTGGGAGGTGGATCTCAGCTGGGCCTATCTTGAAATAGTGGGGCTAAAAATATTGCTAAATGCATTCATCAGTTTAACTTATATTTATATATATATATATATATATATATAATGTGTGTATATATCTTGTTTCAGTCATTAGACTTTGGCCATGCTGGGGCACCACCTTGAAGAACTTCTAGTCAAGTAAATTGACCTTAGTACTTGTCTTCTGTAAGCCTGGTATTTATTCTCTCGGACTCTTGCTGACCCACTAAGTTATGAGGATGTAAACACACCAACACTGGTTCTCAGGCAGCAGTTGGGGACAATCACTGACACAGACACCTACTCACAGGGCTTCGGTCGACCTGGGGCTATAGTGGGTGCCACACAATGGGATTGAACCCGGAACCATGTGGTTGGAAAGCAAGCTTCTTATCACACAGCCACACCATATTAGTGTTTATCTTTATGTTATAATACAAACAGTTTTACAGTGGTGGGCATTAGGAAAGGCATCCAGCCGTAGAAGCCATGCCAAATCAGACCGGAACCTAGTGCAGCCCCCTCAGCTTACCAGCCCTGATTAAACTGTCCAACCCATGCCAGCATGGACCATGGGCGTTAAATGATGATGATGTTGATGATGGTGGTGAGTTGCTCAGTACATTTGGTAGAGTATAAATTATTCATTAGCAAGAGTAGTATTGACTGTAACTTCGAAGTTTCTATATACATGGCAGTCTCTGGTTAATGCTTTAGAATCCAGGTTACTCCGTCAAATGCAATGCTTCTTTATTCACAGTGTTTTGAATTCACCCTGCATTATTTCATAGCTCTGAGATTACAATGAAGGGAGTGTTTATATTTTAGAATGACATTGTACGGTAAGTGTGAGAGGCTGGATCTGGTTGGTTTCAATATAAAACAGATAGAATATTTGAGTTCAATATGGCCAGTTTAAATGTTAAATGGTTAAAATAAAAAAGTATTTTAAACTGTTTTTCCTGCTTTTATCTCCTTCATCAGACTGTTGTCCTTGTTCAAAGTGAATTTTTTATGTATTTAGCCGTTTAGCCTTCAAATTACTCCATCAAAATGTAATGCTTATTTATTCACATTGTTTTGAATTATTCTTGCATTATCTCATAGCCTCCTGGCTGGCCGGTCCTCAATCAAACCATCCAACCCATGCCAGCATGGTACCCCCCTTGGCACCCAGGCCTCATTCCTAGCACCTCCTCTCACTCGCCCCCACCACAAACATAGACCACTTCAAAACAACTGTATTTCACAAATAAAACTCAAACCTAATTAACCTACATTGTTTACGTTATTTACATTTGACGGATATTTGTCCTCATCTTGTTTGTTGAGGACAAATATCCGTCAAATGTAAATAATGTAAATAATGTACATTATTCCTCATCTCTTAAATATAGAATTAACCTTTTAATATTTATTTCTTTTTACAACTTTCTCCCCATTTTGCTCACCCCACTATCATCTCACTTTTCTTCAACGCCCCCCCCCCCCCCCGCATCTTTCCACTGACCATGTTGGACAGATCTAGACCCATTCTGTCCTGTTTCCGTCTCTGTTCTTCTCAACCCTGTCAGCAACCCCTTTCCCTCTCCCCTGTTCCCTATTATACTTGCCTCATCCTCCTTTCTTACTATTCCCTCATCCCTCCCCGCTAGGACCATCATCCCATCTCTCTCTCTCTCTCTCTCGTTCTCCCTCAGGTACAGGGACCACATTAGGCCCTTAGCCTTGCAAGTTACAAGGCGAGCCAGTCATCAGCTGAGCTGGTGTCGTGTGAAAAGCCCCTGTTACCCTTTGTGAAATGGTTGGCATTAGAAAGGACATCCAATTGTAGAAAGCATGCCAAAGAAGACATTGGCGCAGAATACAGTCTTTAGATGCATCAGATCCTGTCAAATTCTCTAACTCCTGGAAAAAGGGCATTTAGGCCTTTAGCATCCAGATTACGTTGTCAAATGTAATGCAGATTTATTCTTGTTGTTTTAAATTAATTGTGCATTTAATTAATCTCTTAGCTTTGAGATTCCAATGATGTGATTGTCTATTTTTTTAGAATGACATTGTAGGGTGGGTGTGAGAGGCCAGATCTGACCAGTTTGAACATCATCATCATGTAACGTCCGTTTTCCATGTCGGCATGGGTTGGACAGGAGCTGACCAGCTGAAGGGCTGTTCAGGTTCCATGTCTGTCTTGGCATGGTTTCTACGGCTGGATCTCCTTCCTAACGGCAACCAATTTACAGAGTGTGCTGGGTGCTTAAACCCAGCAGTGGTATGGGTGCTTTTTTTTACGTGGCCCCAGCCCCTACAAGCCTGCAAGATTAGGGATGCTCAGCTGGAGTGGGTTACAAAGGATGAGCCTGTATACAAGGGCAATCATGCTTTTACTTAGCTTGATGTGTCTTTCGAAGTGCAATAAACCACCAGGAGTCTCAGTCCCCTATCATCCCCTCTGTGAGCCCCAAAACCCATAGATCCTTTCTCACCTCTTTACCCAGCTTCTCATTCATATGCACTCACCTCCCTTGCACACCTGATGTTTGAGCCTTAATATGGCTTGTTTAAATAATCAAAGAACTAAATGATGGTGATGGTATTACAAAGTGAAATAGGTTAGGGGATGATCTTCATCTAATCCCTAATTCCCAATATAACCCCTGGCACTCCAGCCCTCGTAGTTTGTGCCCTTGCACCCCCCTCTGTTAGAAATCATCTTTATTAAGTTTGAGATACACCGAGCTGCATCCCTTAAGTTATCTTCAGCTTCCGAGTTCAAATCCCACCAGAGTTTCGTCGTTTGAGAGGGTGTTGTGTTAGGGGATGGGGAGGGGGGTCAGTAAACTAAGTCCTTTAGTATGGGACCTTATATATTTCTTGTTGTTGTTGTTGTTGTCATCAATGCTGTTGTTACTGTTGTTGTTGCTGTTGTTAACGTCGTTGTGAGATTTTCCCTTTCCTTTTTCTGTCTTGCAAGTGGCATAGCAACCTCACTGGTGCTGGTGCCACATAAAAAGCACCCATTACACTCTAAATTGGTTGGCATTAGGAACGGTATCCAGCCATAGAAACCATCTTCTATGTGCTTCTCCCTCTCTCTTACTTCAGCCTTTCAACACCTGTTTTACCTCTTAGCAAAGGGAATTTTTTCCCCCTTTATTTTTTCTTTTTTTTTTTTCTCTCTGTCTTGCAAGCTACACAACAACCTCACCAGTGCTAATGTCATGTAAAAAGCACCCAGTGCCACTCTGTAAAGTGGTTAGCATTAGGAAGGGCATCCAGCCGTAGAAACCATTCCAAAACAGATCTCGTCAGTACTGGTGCCACATAAAAAGCATCCAGTCCTCTCAGTAAAGTGGTTGGCATTAGGAAGGGCATCCAGCCGTAGAAACCATGCTGTGGATGACATTGGATCTTACCATTACCTTATGGCCCCTCAGATACTGTCAAACTGTCCAGCCTATGCCAACATGGACAGTAGACATTAAATGACGATGAGACGATGACGGTGGTTCAGAGTTCAAATTGACTTGTACGTAAATTTAGGAATTAAAATGTTGAAGAAAAATGGGGCTATAATGGGGTGACTAAAACGGGGCCTGAAATACTGTTGTTTTGAATTTGCTGCAGAAAATGGTTTCTGCCTGTGATGGTGAGTTGGGGGTGGGAGCACTAGGAATGTGGCCCCTAGAACGAAGCGGGTGGCAGCTTGAAGAAGTTTGGGAACCACTGTATTAGGGGTTTGCTTTTAGTTTCTTTTAGCAATTAGGGGTTTAGATCGTTTACAGTTCTAGATTTGTGGGGTTGAAATCTGCTGTGATGACTGTTTAAACTCAAGTTTTATCACTCTCTCGTAACCTGGTAATTACTCATATATCATCAGTCGTGCTGGCATGGGTGGGATGGCTTGACCGGCACCAGCCGGGCGGATGCCTGCACCTTTTTTCTGTGCGTTTTGGCACGATTTTTACAGCTGGATACCCTTCCTAACACCAACCACCCAGCAGAGTGGACTTGGTGCCTTTTTACGAGGTCAGTTTTGGCAATGTTTTTTACAGCTGAACGCCCTTCCAAACGCCAACCACTTCACAGTGTGGACAGGGTGCTTTTAAGTGGCACCTGCACTGACAGGGTCACCGAGTAACTTGCAAGACAAAGATCCTTTGTGAGGAGTGGGGGGCATTGGAAGAGGGGACCTTGCGTCGGATGATGAAAGGTTAGAGAGAGACAGAAACGGGTGTCTTTATGTCACGATGATGATGATGATGATATATATGCACATACATGTGTGTATACATACATATAGCTATGTATATGTGTGTGTGTATATATATATACACATATACATGCACACATTTTTTATGTTCCTTTTCTCTTTACTCACACAGGTTTTCCTGTATGTGTTTACTCTGACATACATACACACACACATATATATATATATATATACATATGTGTGTGTGTGTGTGTGTGTGTTTTATGCTTATACTCTCATTCTCTCTCTCTGTCTCTCCCTCTGTTTCACACACACACACACACACACACACTTATGGTGCATTTGGCAAGGCACATTCGTTCTTTTTCTGTTTATTTCTAATTATTGGTGTTGTTGCTAATGGTGCTGCTAACAAGTGTTGTAGTTGATGTTGTTGGCTATGTTGTAGTTGATGTTGTTGTTGTTGTTGTTCCAATTGCTGCTATTGTTAGCAGCAGTGTAGTTGTTGCTAATGCTGGGGAGAGGAAGCAAAAGTGTTTGTCGTTGCTAACTGTCCTGTGGGTATTGTTGCTAGCAATGTTGTTGTGGTGGTGGTGGTGGATGTTATTTTTGCTTCTCTTAATGTTGCTATTGATGTCGGGGTCGCTTTTTTTCTTTTCTTTTGCTTTTATTAACGGTGTGTTGGGTGCTGTTGCTAACCGTGTCGGTGTTGCTATTACCATTGTAGTTACTAGCATTGTTTGTAGTTGTTGTTGCCATCGCCGTCACAGCAGTAGTTGTTGTTGCTAATGGTGCTTCTGGTGTTGCTATTGTGATCATTGTTGTTGTTGCTAACAGTGTTATTGGTGTTGTAGTAGTTGTCACTAATATTACTCATGGCACCATGGTTGTCGTTGCTAACAGTGCTTGAGCGTGTCGTTGCTATTTGCCGACGGTTGCAGTGTTGTTAGAGATGATTGTAGTGCTGCTGCTGCTGTTGTTGTTGTTGCTAATGGTGATACTATTGTCGGTTATTGTATTGTTTGATTTTTCTTTTTCTTTTTCTGGCAGACTCGGTAGAGCGCTAGACTGTATTAACATCGCTTTACGTTCTGAGCTCCAATCTCACCAACATCCAATTGTTTTATTTTCTCATCTCTCTGTGGTAGATAAAATAAGATACCAGTCACGTCCTAGGGTGAACTCATTTAAGTATACTCCCCACATGACAAAAATATCCCCTTTGTGGTATTGGGTGTGGTTAGAAAAGGAAGCATATGATTAGCATACCTAGGTTTATTATTATTATTATTATTATTATTATTATTAAGGCTGCAAGCTAGCAAAATTGTTATCATGTTTGGCAAACTGCTTAGTGGCATTTCGTTCCTCCTTACGTTACGAGCTCCAGTTCTGCCGAGGTCAACTTTGCCTTTTATCCCTTTTGGAATCGATAAAGTAAGTACCAGTGAAACGTTGGGGTCGATGTAGTGGACTAGCCCCCTCCCCACCAAATTCCAGGCCTTGTGCCTATAGTAGAAAGAATTATCATTATTATTATTATTATTGTCAGACGTTGTGACTGCTGTTGTTAGGGCAGTGAGCTGGCAGAAGCATTAGCATGCTGGGTGAAATGCTTGGTAGCAGTTCGTCTGTCTTTACATTCTGAGTTCAAATTCCACCGAGGTCGACTTTGCTTTTTATTCCTTTCGGAGTAGATGAAATAAATACTAGTTGAGCACTGGGGTCGATGTAATCGACTAGTCCCTTCGCCCACAAATTTCTAGCCTTGTGCCTATAGTAGAAAGGATTATTATTGTTAGCAGTGTAGGGTGGTGCGAAAGTCTTGTTGTCACTCCCTACCAAAAAGGGAAAAACAGTAACAGAAGAACAATATGATAATATCAAATACATGAAATGGTTTTGATGTATTTACTTAGATTGACACAGACACACATCGAGGAGGTCTGTATGAGCACCATCATTTTCGTGGCACCATGTCCTCTGTGATATTTTACGAAGTTGTGCTTTGGTGATTGTTGCAAAGGCTGCCGAAACAGCTTCCTTCAACTGTTGGGTGTTCTGGTATCGCTCTTGTGACAGTTAGGAATCCTGTCTCAAAGAAGCCCTGCTTCCAATTGGAAGTGAATTCTAGCACTCTCATGAAAAGGGAAGCAGAAAAAACAAGGCTGGGCTTTTAAGAAAGGGAAAGGCAAACCCTAAATCTTTTATAGATTTGCAAAAGGGTCTGCTTCAGTTCAGTACAAGACAGGGCCACTGCGAGGCACCTTGGACAAGTGTCTTCTACAATAGCCTTGGGCTGACCAAAGCCTTGTGAGTGGATTTGATAGGTGGAAACTGAAAGAAGCTTATCGTGTCTGTGTCTGTGTTTGTCCCCCGCCACCACTTGATATTCTCACCAGTATCCGGAACCCCTAAACAAGTTTAACCCTTTGAGATCTAAACCAGCGGGTTTCAGCCAGGGTCCACAAGACCCCTGGGGGTCCATATAAGGTTTTGTTGTTAAAGTTTATGTACCATTAACTGATTTTATTTCTATAGTACACAAAATATTTTAACCACTTTTTAGTATAATTCCTAATATTATTTAAATATAAAAATATAAGGGGCTTTTTAAAATATCAAATGGCTATGGGGATCCAGTAGAATAAAAGGGGCACCAAAGGGGACCATAGGTAAAAAATATTTGAGAGTCACTAAAATTCTAGATTCAGGGCTGTGGAATTGAAGCAAAAAGTTCTGACTCCTCTACTATTGGCACCTCCGACTCTGACTCCTCTTTACGTAATTAATTAATTGTGGTCTACATATCTTAAAAAGCATAAGCATATGTTTGTACTTTGAGTCGGTCCCTATGTTATAACTGGTTTATATTAAAGAATAAAGATATTGCGAGTCGGACTCGGTATAGTTTTACTGACTCTGATTCCGACTCCAGCTAACCCGTAATTGCTTCCGATCCCGACTCCACAGCCCTGTCTAGATTTCCGGTGAGGGGCAACTTAGAATCACAAGAGCACACAAAACAAATGTTTCACCGGCAACAAGCATGTCAGATGTATACTTCCAGCACTGTACAGAGTCCGCCAACGTACACATACATCAGGAAAGGAAAAATCTGTAGAAATATTTTAATTCGGTGTTATCGCAATTTGTTAAAACATTAAAAGAGGTATTTATATTTATAGAGGTATTTATACAAATTAAATATTCATATAGATTATTCCATTCCTGAAGTGTGTATACATTTTCTTAGTGGGCTCTGTATAAACCCACACTCAGAGACCTATACATCAAGTCCCTATCTGCATGCACACACTGTTTCCTTCGACCAGGTTTCACTCGCGCCAGGAACCGTGTTAGAAGACACATAACCAAGGTGCCACTGCTGTGCTGTGTTGTGGTGTTCATCCCAGAATCGCGAGATGTAATTCTATGTTGTGATCATCTGTTGCTGTGCATGAATGTTTAATGTCGTCCTGTCTTTCCAGGTGCCGCCCCTGCCAAGTCCATTGACTCCGACACAAAGCCGTCGACACAGAAGCTGGAGGAGGACAGCAACAGCTCCGCAGCAACGAACGAGTCGGCAGGGCCCAAAGATTCTGATCAATCCCAGAATGCACAAAAACAGGAAGTACCGAAAGATACTCTGTCCACACAGGTATGTTCATAAAGTCAACATGGCAAGCAACAAGGCTTGCTTTTTATTTTGTTTTTCTTAATTTACTGTGCCCCCATATATATGTATATGTGTATATATATATATATATATATATATATATATATATATATATATATATATATATATATACAAATGAAAATCCAGAAAATGGAGATGTAGCATTAATATAATTTATTAATTGCAAAAATTCAACATGTTCACTTACAGCTGTTTCAATTTTGCCCAAAGAATTAAATTCCAGTAATTAAAACATTTCATTGGGCAAAATCTCATCAGAGGAGTGAAAAAGACGCATTATTAGCTTATTATATGTTATTCTTCCAAAACATCTCTCAACAGACTGAAGATGTTGAGATGTTTTGGAAGAATAACATGTAATAACCTAACGATATATCTTTTTTACTCCTCTGACGAGATATGTTTTACTGAGTGGAATTTAATTCTTTGAGCAAAATTGAAACATCTGTAAGTGAATATGTTGAATTTTTGCAGTTAATAAATTTTTATTATTAACGTTACTACTCCATTTTCTGGATTTTAATTTGAATATTTATGAATCAAGATTTCTATTTGAACCTATTTTAGGCTATAGCGTAGGACAAATATAGCAATAGCGAGAATATTTGAATGGAAAATTCATAAATCCTTTAACATTGCTACATATGTTTCCACTAAGCACATGCTTTTGTTGTTGTTGCTGTCCCTATCTGATCCCTTCTCTTCTCTTCCGTATCCCTTGCAGACTCCTACAGAAGCTGCAGCTGAAAGTGACGTTGATGCAGAGTTTTCAAACTGGAGAAAAGTCTGCTGTGAAGAATTCGAATTGGAGGCTGAAAACATTGAGAAACTAATCAACCGAGACATTGCTGGTGAGCGGTTCAATTTCAGCTTGTCTCTGCTGCTTTCATCTTGATACATTTTGGTATCTTCACACCTTTACTTTACAACTTTGCCTTTTACACCTTACCATGTTTTCAAAACTTCACATCTTCTCCTCTTCCCATTTTAACAGTTTTATATATTCTTGCCTTTGTATCTTCACACTCTCTTAACTCCTCATTTGAACATCATCAGATTTTCGTAATTTAACATCTTAATATCTTTACAACATCTCATCTTCACCACCCCCTTGTCTTCACAACCCTCTCGTCTTCTCTTCATGGCCCTCTCCTCTTGCCGGCCCTCACGTCTTCAAGACATTACATCTAAACAGTGTCATGTCTTCAAGACGTCCACATCTTCACAGCATCACCTCTTCACAGCATCACGTTATCACCAACTTTATATCTCCATAACTTTACCTCTAAGCATTGTCACAGCCTCACAATATCACTCCTTTACAACTTAACATCTTGACGTCTTCATCATTTCTTATAAGTTCTTGGATTTATTTGATTCCTTCTCTCTCTCTCTCTCTCTCTCTCTCTCTCCCTCTCTCCCTCTCGCTCTCTCTCTCCCTCTCTCTCTCTCTCCCTCTCTCTCTCTCCCTCTCTCTCTCTCCCTCTCTCTCTCCCTCTCTCTCTCTCTCTCTCTCTCTCTCTCTCTCGCTCTCGCTCTCTCTCTCTCTCTCTCTCAACAATTGGCAAGAAGAAACAGACGGTGTTACGTTAGAGACAGAGAGATGGACAAATGGATGGACACAGGGAGGAAGATGAAAACTGGGAGCAGATAGGAGAGAGAAGCTAGGACACATGGACAGACGGAGGGGGGTGGACACAAGATATGGGACAGAGGATAGAGACAGGGTAGGGTGGTGGACACTAACTAAAAGAAACAGACAGTGAGACAAGGAGGTTTATACATGTGTGTGTATATATATATATATATGCATGCATGTGTGTGTGTATACATGTATTTGTGTATCTGTTTTTATATATAACTAACAAAGTGTCTATTTGTGTCTTTTGAATAGAGGAATGGACAGCCGAAGAATGGGAGAAACTTCAGAAAGACTGTGCCACGTACGGCTTTTGGTTTGCCATCACCGACTACATCTACTCGTGTGAGGACTACACTTTTGTTAAGATCTTGCCAAGAATATTTGAGAATCTCTTCTTAGATCCTCCCGAAAACATCTCTAACTTCTTGTCTCGAATACGGCGCAGGTTGAAACGAGGTGGTGTCGATTGGATAAAGGAGACATTCTTGGAGCCGCAGAAAAATCTCGGCCCCCTCTGCGACAAGCTGGGCATCACCGTTGAACTGTTACAGAAGGGCGAGAGCCCAAATGTGCCAGCGTCGCAGCTGTCGAAGGCTCTGGCCCTTGAATTGCTCTATTATAAGAAAAGGCATCCGACCATGAGCTATGCCGACCTCGCCGGTTGGATTAAGTTGATTTTCAATTTCCCAACACTGCCCGATCAGCGTGACCTCCACTTCCAACTGGAGGGCATCCATCGACTGAAGAACAAGCTGCGTGGCCACAAGACCGAAGTTGTTAAAATGCTGAAGGAGCCATTTGAACCGGTGTTCACCTCGTCCGACATCGATGTGGAGATCGACGGGGCGGCCACCACTGGCAGCTCCGATGACGCCACCGGCGGTGCGGCCAGCTGCAGCATTGGCAGCACCGCAGGGACTGGGTCTGACAGCAACCTCACCGTGCCAGCTACGACCAGGGAGGAGGAGGAGGAGGAAGAGGAAGAGGAGGATTTAGAAGAGGAAGACGAGGAGGAGGAGGAGGAGGAGGAGTTGGAAGAAGAAGAAGAGGAGGAGGAAGAGGAGGATTTCTTTGTCGAGGACAACCAGGATGGCAAGTCTCGGGTGTCATCCTCTGACAACCCTCCTGAAGGGTTTTCGGACGACAGCTGCAGTGTCTCGGCTTTGGAGAAGAAGAGACCTGAGGTAAGTTCTGCATTCCTCGCTTTTGTTATATGTTGCACATTGAGAAGGTTCCTGGCTTAGTGGTTACGGGCGTTTAGTTCACGATCACAAGGTCATGAGTTCGATTCCTGGAAAAGTCATTGTGTCCTTGAGCAAGACACTTTATTTCACGTTGCCCCAGTCCACTCAGCTGTCAAAAATGAGTTGTATCTGTAATTCAAAACGGGCCAGCTTTGTCAACTTCTGTGTCACACTGAATCTCCCTCAGAACCATGTTAAGGGTACATGTGTCTGTGGAGTACTCGACCACTTGCAAGTTAATTTCATGAGCAGGCTGTTTGGTTGATCCAGTCAACTGGAAGGACCTTAGAGAATCTTACTTGAAAATCAAGGAAGGGTTAGCAGGATGAAGGGCATCGAACTGTAAAAAGGGGCCTCAATAATGTTCTTCTAACCCAATGGTTCTTGTCTAGGGTCCATTTAAAATTTTCTTGTTAAAATTTATCTGCAATAAATTGGTTGAGCACAGGAGTGGCTGTGTGGTAAGTAGCTTGCTTACCAACCACATGGTTCCGGGTTCAGTCCCACTGCATGGCACCTTGGGCAAGTGTCTTCTACAATAGCCTCAGGCCGACCAAAGCCTTGTGAGTGGATTTGGCAGATGGAAACTGAAAGAAGCCCTTCATATATGTGTGTGCGCGTATGTTTGTGTGTCTGTGTTTGTCCCTCCAACATCGCTTGACAACCGATGCTGGTGTGTTTACATCCCCGTAACTTAGCGGTTCGGCAAAAGAGACTGATAGAATGAGTACTAGGCTTACAAAGAATAAGTCCTGGGGTCGATTTGCTCGACTAAAGGCGGTGCTCCAGCATGGCCGCTGTCAAGTGACTGAAACAAACAAATAAAAGACTACACACACAATACAGAATTTTTTAACAATTGTCTTTTTATACAATTCCTAATAATATTTGATTGTAAAAATAAAATAGGGTTTTTTTAAACATGGAATGGTTATGGGAGGGGGGGGGGCACCTGAGTAAAACAGAAATCAAAGGGTCCCATAGATAAAAGAAATGGGGTGGGGCTATGTTTGAGCTGGTTGTTCAACCATGTTGAGGGATTTCCTTTATTATTCCATTGTTGTTGCATTTTATTAAAATCTGTGCTTTTTTTTTTTTTTTTTTTCTCTCCAGAGTCCAGCGTCAACAAAGGACACAATACCCCAAGATGACGATAACACCAATACATCGGAGCCGTCAAAGACACAGTTTGACAAAGAGGATTCCGTCGATTCTGTCAAACTGCACGACAGCACAGCCCCTGAGTCTGACCACAAACCTGCTGGACATGTGAGAGCTGATAAGCTTGCTGAAGAGTCCAAGAGTAGCTGTGACACTGCTGCTTCTGAGACCACCCTGCCGTCGCAGACCAGGAAGAGAAACCATTCCGAAACAGACACAGAGTTGAGCGAGGAGAAGCACAAGAGTTCCACAAACCTGGATCCGGTCACTAAGAAGCACTGTCCACAACAAACTGAAAATGCAAAGAGTGAGGCTACAGCTGGCCTGAAGTCTGGAAGTGATACCAAAGAAGCTAAAAGACCGATAACTGACCAAGGAATGGACGCTCGTTCAAAGCAAGGCATTAAAAGTCCTTTGTTTGACGACAAGAATGACGGTGATGACACTACTGCTGATTTGACAAAGGAATCTGTCAGAATTGGTGAGAAGGAGGAGAAGAAAGGTGAGGTTAAGGTTACAGGAGGGACAGCAGAGAATCCTTTGTCATCGAAGGTGGAACCACAAGAGAAAGGGGAGACGACGGAGGCGGTGACGAAAGACACAAAGATGGCTGCCGGAGAATCAGATTCTGGGAAAACCGATAGAGTTAAGAAGTGGCCAGAAGTTGAAGGACGGAAGTCCAAGTCTGCTGAGAAGCTGCAGGAAGTCTGCGAGAAGTTGAGAGCAGCACGAGGAGGCGGTGGCGGCGGTGACGTCGACCTGTCTGTCGGTCGTAAAGGAAAGAAGGACGAGGACGAAAAGATTGTTCCGGATAAGAAGAAAGCTGAACCTGAGGCTGGTGCGTCGAGTAAGAGTGAAGCAGATTGCTCTGAGGCACCGGAACCATCCAAAGAACTTCTAGCTGATGACAGTGGGAAGAAAAGTCTGCAGAAAACCGAACCCGAGCAGAAGAGCACAACTTTGAAGACTAAGCCTGCAGAGAATATTCCAGACTCCAAGAGCAAGGTAGAAAATTCTTCTGGCACTGTTAAACCATCTTTGAAGGCATCAACAGTTACTGTGGAGTCCAAGTCTGTTGAGAGCCAATCTGAAGATAAGGAGAAAAAATCTTTGAGCAAGCCATGTGATGATAGCACAAAGACTCCACATCTAAAACAAGGACCAAAAACTCCCAAGCAACCCCTTAAAGAGGATACAGGGAAGTCGTCAGATAATGCAGTTTTGAAATCTGTTCCTGATAAGATTTCAAAGTCGGCTGATTCCAAATCTTCTGGCGATGGTTTGAAAGTTTCCATCCCGAAAGCGGATGCCTCAAAGTCTGGGAACGACTCTTCAGCAAGCAGTCAGTCAACCGTGACTGAGAAATCAGAACCAGAGAAAGAAAGCAACAAGATATCGGACGTCCAGACAGATTCTGTGGACAAGAAGAAGAATTTGTCCTCGGAATCTAAACTCGATACAGAAACTACTAAAGTCGGGTCTCTGAAAACAGAGAAACCAAGGGATTCTGTTGGTGGGGTGGGTACGGCAGAGGATGAGGTGGCTTCTAAACTGCCTGGAACGGGGACAGGTGTAACAAAAGAAGAAGGACCACAGGGAGTTAAGTCTACTGAAGAGGATCTGAAGTCGAAAGTAACGTCTGACCCTAAAGTTGTAGACAAGGCCAAGAATGACCAAAATGATGTGAAGAAAATCTCATCCGAGCCCCAGAAGTTGAAAGATTCTGGCGGTTCCAAATTGGGTAGCAGTTTGAAACCCAGTTCTGATAAACCTTCTGAGAGCAAGGCTGAAGGAATTTTGGATAAGAATGACAGTTCAAAGGGTTTCTGTAAGGCATCCGAAAAGAAGAACGATGGATCTGAAGAACAGAGACGTGGAAGTTCAAAAGAAGGAACCAGTGTGAAACCTTTTTCTGGTGAGTCATCGTCCGTCAGAGGGGAAAAACTGTCGTCCGATAAGAAGAAAGAATCTTCTAAAAGTGAATCTGTGACAAAGAAATCTGTGTCTGCTGAAGATGGAGAGAAGAAATTAGAGAAGACCAATGTTGTATCGGAAAGTTCTAAGACTCCTTTGTCTGTGAAAAGTAAGGAATCAACCAAAGATGTATCAAAGACAGAGTTAAAGGAATCCAGTCCAGCATCTGTCTCTTCAAAAACTGCTGATGATGCAGCTGGTCTTGATGATGGCATTGGCACCAAGAAATCTGTTGCAGAGAAATCCACGGCGGGAGAAATATCATCGAAATCTAAGGAAGAACCTTCGAAGTTGGCTTCAAGAGAGAGTGTTCTAGCAGGGGCTGGTTCCATGCAGGAGAAAACACTGACAAAGCTGACCACAACATTAATTAAAGAAAGCAATCCTTCAGAGAAATCCATCATTAAACCAACTGAAAGTGCATCCAAGATCTCATCTGGGTCGCAGAGTAAACCTTCGCTACAGGCCCACACTAAATCTGCATTGGAGGAGTCTCTGCCCAAATCCTCTTCATTATCAAAGAAAGAATTATCGGAGCCAAATCAAAAGCCTTCATCAGAAGCCCAAGCAAGTTCTTTGTCAAAGTCACCAGCCAAATCCTCATCAGAGGCCCCAGCTAAGTCCTCGTTGAAAGTCCCAACTAAGACCTCGTCGGAGGCCCCAGCCAAGACCTCGTCAGAGGCCCCAGCCAAGACTTCGTCGGAAGCCCCAGCCAAGACCTCGTCGGAAGCCCCAGCCAAGACCTCGTCGGAGGCCCCAGCCAAGACCTCGTCGGAGGCCCCAGCCAAGACCTCGTCGGAGGCCCCAGCCAAGACCTCGTCGGAGGTCCTAGCCAAGACCTCATCAGAGGCCCCAGCCAAGACCTCTTCAGAGGCTCCAGCAAAGTCCTCGTCGAAAATCCCTACCAAGCCCCTTTCAGAAGACCCAGCCAAGTCCTCTTCAGAAACGTCTGTCAAAAAATCCTCATCTGAGACCCCAACAAAGTCATCATCAGAAACCCCTGCCAAGACCTTGTCAGATGCCCCGACTAAGACTTCATCGGAGACCCCTACTAAAACCTTGTCGGAAGCGAAGTCCTCCTCAGAACCTCAGTCAACAAACACACTACCAACACAGACCAAACCGGCTGCTGCGAGCAGCAGCAGCACTGCCGCGGACCCTAACAAAACAGCTAAACAAGCAGAAGACGGCAGCAAACAGAAGGACGTCCATTTACCAAAGAGCCAGACAGGTGGCGCCACAGCAGCAGCGACCAAGGTCAATGCTGCACAGGACATCAAGAAAGAAGGCGACAACAAGGTTACAGTCATCAAAATGGCGTCGGCGACCTCTCACTCAAACGTAGACTGCTCCAGTGGCAAGAGTGCTCCGAAGAGTGTCGTGTCGCACTCGGCTGAGGCTAAGCGGGACTCTTTGAAGTCGTCGGACACGAGTCGGAGCAAAACCACCTCTAGAGCAGTTGCCGAGGAGGGTCGATCGGCAAAGCACGAGGGCCAAACCTCAGTTATCACGCCTACCAAAAAGGTGAGGGATTTTTGTGATGTTGTTGCTGCTGTTGTTGTTGTTGTTGTTGTTGGTGGTGGTGGTGTTTAGCCCTGGGTCACATTGGTGGCTTTGTACGTTTGTTATCAAAAGCCTTAGTCAGAAATTGTGGAGGTGCAGATGGTGGTGGCGGTAGTAGTAGTAGTAGTAGTAGTGTTTGTGGTGGTGGGGGTGTGGGGGGGGGCGATAGTAGTGATGGTGGTGGTGGTGGTAGTTAGGTAGTTGTGGTTGTGGCAATGGTGGTGGTGGGGGCGATAGTAGTGTTGGTGGTGGTGGTGGTGGTAGTGGCGATGGTGGTGGTGGTTAGGTAGTTGTGGTGGTGGGGGCGAAAGTAGTGATGATGGTGGTGGTGGTAGTAGTTGTGGTGGTGGTGGTGGTAGTTGTGGTTGTGGCAATGGTGGTGGTGGGGGCGATAGTAGTGGTGACGGTAGCGGTAGTAGTGGTGGTGGTGGTGATGGTAGTGGCGATAGTGGTGGTGGTGGTAGCGGCAGTGGTGGTGGTGGTGATGGTAGTAGTTGTGGTGGTGGGTAGAGGTGGTATAGTGTTGATGATGATGATGACGATTGTGATGGAGGTGTTAATTAAATGTCGTTCCTTTTTTGCAGGTCGAGGTGCGTGGCTTCTCAGCCTCTACGCCAGCCGAAAGTCCTGGGACCCCAGACAAGACGTCGGTCTCTTCGTCATCCAGCAGCTCCCAGCAGCAGAAGAAGCTGTCCTCGTCGAGTAGCCACGACGACGGGCGGAGGGAGAGCAGCTGCCACAGCCATGACAGTCGCCACAGCTACCAGAAGAGTCGGCCTGAGATGTCCCGAGAGCAGAGCCAGCATCACCGTGACCGTTCCATGTATGATAGTGACTATCGTAGCCCGGCCGCTAGTGACAGGCTCTATCACCCTCTAGACGACTATGGTGACAGGAAATACCCTTCAGGCTATGACAAGTAAGGCATAGCCCCCTTCTTTCTCTCTCTCTCTCTCTCTCTCTCTCTCTCTTTCTCTCTCTCTGTGTCTGTCTGTCTGTCTCACCTCACACTCTGTCCTTTCTCTCTGTCTCCCACTCTCCTCTCTTTTTCTCTCTCTCTCTCTCTCTCTCTGTCTCCCACTCTCCTCTCTTTTTCTCTCTCTCTCTCTCTCTCTCTCTGTTCCTTCTCTCTGTCTCACACTCCTCTTTCTGCTTGCCCATCTCTCCCTCTCTCTCTCTCTCTCTCTCTCTCTAGCTGTCTGTTTGCTTGTCTGTCTGTCTCTATCTGTCTCACACTCTCTCTCTCTCTCTCTCTGTCAGTTCGATTATCTATCTCTCTCTCTGTCTGTCTACCTGTCTCACACTCTGTGTTCTCTCTCTCTCTGTCTCCATGTCAGTCTGTCTGTTTGTCTCTGTCTTCTGTCTCCTGTCTCTTTCTCAGTCCCTCTCTGTCTCTCTCTCTCTCTCTCTTTCTCTTACTCTCTGCCTACCTATCTTTCTCTCTAGCTCACACTTTCTCTCTTCTCTCTGTCTCTTTACCTGCCTATCTCTCTCTCTCTCTCTCTCTCTCTCTCTCTCTCTCTTCCTATCACTGATCTTTCCACTCTCCAGGGCAGATGTTCTCAGCATGAGTGGTACCGACCCCCAAAAAGGGGCGCTAGGTTTTTTTGGGTGGGGTAGGGAACAGTCAAGGGGATGATGGGGTAACTTAATCAACCGACCAAATTTAACCTCTGGCAGTAATTATATTCCACATGGTTATTAAAATAAAAATAAAACGAGATCTCATCAAACTGAGGAAAGTCGTTAACTTGTAACGAATAAAGTAAATTGACAACTTTTGTCTTTATTGAATTTAGCAACGAAAATTTTGGAAGAAAAAATACAAATTGGCAAGGGGGGGGGGGTCTTTAAGAATGGTAACGGTAACGGTAGCGGTAGTGGTTCTTGTAATGTGGCTGATAATGCTGTTGGTGATGATGATGATGATGCTAATGTGTTTATGTCTGTTTCCATCTCTTTCAGTCGTAATGCCCACGGCCAGCGAGGCAGTAACCAATATGGTGGCCCAGGCCCAGACTATCGAGGGCCGAACCCAGGACAATATGGTGGCAGTAGAGACTACAGAGGACCGAAATCTTACGACCAACGCAACCGAGGAGGGGGAGGAGGTGGTGGACCACCGAACCGTGGTTTTGACCCCAACTGGCGCAACAACCGCGGGGGAGGACGGGGGAACTATGGTGGGAATTCTGGTTACCGTGGCGGTTACCGTAGCAACTACTATTGATGACAAACTGTCCGTCTGTCCGTGTGTCTGTTTGTGATAATGTCTGCAAGGATTGTTGACTCACATACATACATAACATACACACGCATGCAAGCGCACAGAGGCACACCTACATGATCACATACACATACATACATGCACTCCTTCGTTATTGTCACATATACACCCTGCTCGTGCATACTGTGTATAGCATAATCCTGGGCCATCTATACATTTAGCTTTCTGTTTGTCTTGTCTGTCTGTGACTCGCCCCTCCTTCACCTGCCCTTCATGGACCAGTGACTCATGGTGTGTGTATATGTGTATTCACACCTATGTGTATATATATATATATATATATATATAAGTATATATAAGTATATATATATGTGTGTGTGTGTAAATATATGCATGTGTATGTATGTGTATAAACACTTATATGCAAGTGATGGTATGTGTGTGCGTGCGTACATGTCTGCATTGGCACTATACACAGGTGGTTAAATCATGGGTATATATGTGTGTGTATGTGCATATACACTCGCATATGTATAGTTATAGTAATCATTCACACATGCATACATACAGCTTGATTCTACCATACATATACATATATATATGTATGTATATATATGTGTGTGTATGTGTGTATATATATATATGAAATACAGTGAGAGGTGTGTGTGTGTGTATATATGTGTCTATAAGGATTCATATGTGTTCGTTGATATGTATGTGCCTGTATATATATATATATGTATGTATGTATGTATGTATATATATATATATATATATATACATGCACATATATATGCGTGTGTGTGTGTGATTTAATCTCATTCATCTCTCTCCTCCATGAAACAGACACATACTAATCACTAACGAATATCTCGTTTCACCCATAATTTCTCTTACTCCGTCAGCCCATACACACTCGTGTCACTGCCATCACCACCACCACCACCACCTGCCACCACCACTGCCATTACCACACACACACACTCACACACACACACACACACAAACTGTGTATCGTTGCCTTTATCACACAGCGACTCACTGAGAATAACTCGTGTCTTCGCATCTGCTTGTCCGTCATTTCACGGATTAAATCACACACACACACACACACACACACACACACACACACACACACACACACACACACACACACACACACACACACACACATGCATGCATGCATGCATACACCAACATAATCTCATTGAATGGAAGATATGTGAATCGGTGGAGCATCAGATAAAATGCCTTGTGGCATTAATAGATTTGGGTTAATGAAATCGCATCCAGGTCGATTTGATGCAATCCACTTGGCTCACATATGTATATATATATATATATATATATATATATATATATATATATGTATGTATGTATGTATGTATGTATGTATGTATGTATATATATATATATATATATATATATATTGTCGGCGTTTAAACGTCCGCTTTCCATGCTAGCATGGGTTGGACGATTTGACTGAGGACTGGTGAAACCGGATGGCTACACCAGGCTCCAATCTGATTATATTTATATATATATATATATATGTATATATATATATATATATGTATATATATATATATGTATGTATAAATATATGTGTATATATTCTTCCAGGTGGTGCCCCAGCATGACCACAAACTGAAGCTAGTTCAAACGAGGTCAAGTTATACACACACATCTACACAGTCATGTGTGTGAATTATCAGCAAGGACTACAAGCGGAAGAGAGAGAGTGTGTGTGTGTGCTGTTTTACTCTGTACTTCCACCACAAACACCAAGAGTGCCATCCCACTTGTTATCCCAGGCACTTTTGACACAGGCCCTCTGTCAGTCGTTTACAAAGGCGTGTGTGTCTTTGGAAACTAAGAGAAGCCTTTTGAATGTGTGTGTGTGTGTGTGTCTATTTGCATTTGTGTCCCATAGAAATTGTTTCTTACGAATGTTGATGTTGTTATCGGTTCCCCATGTCGGCAAATCATCTGCTCGCTTCACACATAAGAAGCCACATGGAGTAAGAGAGCCCTTACTTGAAAACGAGACTGAGGTTAGTGACAGGTAGGGGTTCTTGGTTGTAAAACAATGCTCCAGTCATAGGCATTCATCTAACCCATGCCAGCATGGATAAGTAGATGTAAAAGCAAAATGGCCGAAAGAAAGAAACTAGAATAGCGTGGCTGAGTGGTAACTAGCTTGCTTCCCAACCACATGGTTCCAGGTTTAGTCCCACTGCGTGGCGCCTTGGGCAAGTATCTTCTTCTATAGCCTTGGGCTGACCAAAGCCTTCTGAGTGGATTTGGTTGATGGAAACTGAAAGAAGCCCATCGTATGTATATGTATGTTTGTGTGTCTGTCTGAAACAAGTAAAAGAGAAAAAAATATATATATCATGTGAGCAACCTGCCTATCAAATGTCGTTATACATCACTGGTCACAATGCGCTTTGCATTATTTCGGCTTTTGAATGATGCTACTCCTCTAGCTAGATGAGCAGGCCAACAAACCCCCTGATTGGAAGGCTAGTCCATCGCCGAGTTAATCGTTTATGGCTGAGCAGACTGGAGCAGCGTGAAATGAAGTATTTTGCTCAAGAAAACAATGCCTTGCTCAGTCTGTAATTCGAAACCATGATTCCACGATTTGTGAGTGCAACGCACCTAACCACTAGGCCATAATCATATACATATATATATATATATATATATATATATAAAATTATATATAAAGGGCATTAACTGTGTATCAATGCCTCTTTTTCACGTTGACTACTTGATAAATTCTTATAAAGAATTTATCCTATATTATAATATATATATGTATATACACACATTTGTGTGAATGTGTATAGAATAATATATCAGTTGAATAAAATTAAAACATAGCCTGCTTTCCACTTTTTTATTATTCTGGTATTTTAACATTAAAAAAAATATTTGGTAATGCTCGAAGTTAAATTAGCCCTTTCATAGACAAGAGGAATGATCAGATTTCGAAAGTCAAGAACTCAGTTGTCAGTTTAAACACATCTGAAATCTGATAAACGTTTGAAAGTGCTAACTTCACTTTTATAAACGTTACAAAATATTTTTTTAATGTTAAAATCCATAAAACATGAAAACCAGACCATCAACTGATTATATATATATATATGTGTGTGTGTGTGTGTAGAAATATAGGTATGTCTCTGCATGTACCCGGATACACGAGTACCCAGCTCATCGATGTCCTGCCGCTCACTCCCAGACACAGCTTCCTTGTGCTCGTCCCTCTATGCTGGGGTATCTGACTCCTAGCTCTCATTGTTAGGCACATTGTCATCACACATAGATCTGATAACTCCTCTGTCATGTGTTCGTGTGTGTGTGTCCCCTCAAGGGACACAGTTGCTATGTGGTCTGTCCGTGTGTCCTCTCCACTTCTCTCTACAAAGGGACCCAGTTGCAGTGTGTGTCCCCTCAAGGGACACAGTTGCTATGTGGTCTGTCCGTGTGTCCTCTCCACTTCTCTCTACAAAGGGACACAGTTGTTATGTGGTCTGTCCGTGTGTCCTCTCCACTTCTCTCTACATAGGGACCCAGTTGCAGTGTGTGTCCCCTCAAGGGACACAGTTGCTGTGTGGTCTGTCCGTGTGTCCTCTCCACTTCTCTCTACAAAGGGACCCAGTTGCAGTGTGTGTCCCCTCAAGGGACACAGTTGCTATGTGGTCTGTCCGTGTGTCCTCTCCACTTCTCTCTACAAAGGGACCCAGTTGCTGTGTGTGTATGTCTCCCTTCTATCTACATCTCCCAAGGGACACCGTTGTCGCTATGTGATCTGTCTGTGTGCCTCTCCCACTTTCATCTTTCTCCGAAGGGACCCAATTCCTGTGCAAGGGTGTGTGTATGTATGTGTCCGCCACGTGTATCTATGTGCAGCCCTAAATCCTGCTTTATCATTTTTTTTCTCCCTCCTTCCCCAATCACAGGTAAACCCACCCCCCACCCCTGCCGCCAATCATATCCCGCCCTCACTTCTGTCAATATATCAATCTTTATAGTTACCAAGCCTGTGTGGATGTATATGTACAGTATAAACATTGTTTTGTGAACTGTGTGTGCGTGCATATATATATATGTGTGAGTGTGTGGTAGGCCACACCCATCTCTCCCCTCCCCATTCCTGCTCTTCCGCCATCCCCCTCTCCTCACTGAAGGCGTCATTTGGTCTAAACGCTTTTAAACGTCTATTATATAATAAATAAATAATAATAATAATAATAATTCTTTCTTTATTATAGCCACAAGGGCGATTTTATTATAACAATAATAAATAAATCTTAGTTGAAATAAAAAAAACAATCACTGTTTAAAACATTGCTGTTGTTGTTGGTTATTCTAACATTTTTGTGTTGCATTCATTAAGGTTCATTAATTTAGTGTTGTCTTCTTTTATTGACCAACTCTTGCTCTGGTAAGAAGTTTGCTTCCAAACCGCTTGCTTCCAGGTTCAGTCCCACTCTGTGAGGCCTGGGGCAGGTCTTCTACTATGGCATCTGCCCAAATGTGGAGGTGTGTTTAACCCTTTCGATATCCAACACGGCTGAAACCCCTTCTGGCTCTGTAGTACAAATGTCTTGTTTTCAAAAGTTTTGAATTAAAATCTTCCAGCAAACCTTCGTCACAATTTATGTTCCTAACACTAGCTTAACGATAACTAATGAAATGAAAACAAAACAAACATGATGTCATTGAAAAGGGAACAATTTTATTAAAACACATACATACTTACACACAAACACATACATACACGCATACACATATCTATATGCGTGTGTACATTTATGCTTTACTATACACGTGTTTCAGAAAGCCAGCAGCACATTTCCTCGGTATTTTACTGACATAGATATGTTACCATAAGTCTAACTTCCTTCATCAGGGCGGAAAACTGTCAAACGGTTTTGCCAGCATTTGCTCCCGAAGGAAGCTTGACTTATGGTAATATATCTATGTGACTATTCACCAGTTGCATACCCATGACTTTTGCACATTCCATCTGTGTATATATATATATATATATATATATAGACACACACATCATTACATACACATGCATATATGTACACACACGTATGCATATATATATACATATGCATATATATACACATCATATGTACATACACACACACACACACATATATAACATCCATTCTCACGTGTGTAACAGACTTAACCCTCCTCCACTGTTATTTATTCCTTTTTCTTATAAAAGGGCAACGTTTAGGAATTGGAAATATTTTATTATGGAGTGCCAGGATGTGAACTGAGAAAATTTACCTGCTATTTCTAGCAGGTCAAGCAACCACAGTACTAACACTCACCACTCATACATTCAGTTAATCTCATTCACTCACTCAATCCCACTAACATTCACACACATACATGCAAGCACACACACATGCACACATAGAAAACCCACATGCACACACAAACTCCCCTCACACACACACTCATACATACATATACTCACATACATACACTCATATATATATATATATATATATGGTCGCTCACACATACGCACGCGCACACACACTTATGCACTCAATCCTTTTTCTTCCCCTCCAGGGGTCATTCACTCTTAAAAGTCAACATCAACAATAACAACAACAACAATAACACCACATTATCTCACTGCCCTCCCCCTCACTCCTCTCCCTCTCACCAATCCTCCCCCCCCCCAGATGCGAGGGGTGGCAGCAGCGGTGGTGGTCCTTGGCCCTCAACCCAATATTCCTCCGAGCTGCTTCAACATGCTGTGCAGGTTGACTTGGTTGTGGTCCAGTGATTCAGTTATTGCGTGTTCAATCTTCAGCTCTGGCATCCCCAAGTTGTATTTGCTGTTGCAGGCGTGGACAAGGCTCCAGACATCGTCGAGGGGGAGGTAACCTGTGGGTGGGAGGCCAGGGCAGTTTGGAAAAGAGATAAAAAGAGAGAAATATGTTAGAGAAGGAAGGACGGAGGTGGTGGGGGAGAAGAAGAAAGAGGAAGATGTATTTGGTTTCGTGGTTGTGGACAAAAGCTCAGGACAATGTCCAGTGGGAGATAAGTTAAATGGGGATTAAAAGAGATATTCTAGCAAAAGGGTAAGAAAATGTGAGAGACAGGGACAAACAGACAGACATAAGAGAATGTGGGTGAATATTCGTTTCTACTCTAGGCACAAGGCCCAAAGTTTTTGGGGAGGGGACCAGTCGATTACATCGACCCCAGAATTTCACTGGTACTTAATTTATCGACCCTAAAAGGATAAAAGGCAAAGTCAGCCCCATATACTGCATTGATATTCCTCACACTTTCTGTTGCATAGTTGCCTTTATTGAACTCATAAAGCAGAATATTCTCCTTTGTCACTTCCATTATAGCTTTGAAAAAATAACTGTTAAAATCGATCTGCACTCTTTAAAACTTACACTAAGAATAAGCACAAGGTAAAATTACTTCCAGCTTTTATAGCAAGTTGATGCAGGTAGTTTATCCCGTCCCCCTCCGACTCTTAGTTCATGCAATTGAAAAAAAAAAACCCCACATTATTTATGGGACGACCCAATATGTATATATATTCTTTTACTTGTTTCAGTCATTTGACTGTGGCCATGCTGGAGCACCGCCTTTAGTTGAGCAAATCGGCTGCAGGACTTATTCCATTGGTCTCTTTTGCTGAACCACTCAATGTAATCTTTCAATCAAATAATGTAGTGAGGATAACAGCAGACAGTTAACTAGTGTGCCATCTGTGTTCAGACGTTTACAAGCTGTCGAAAGAACACAATGTCAGTTGCAAATGAAAGGCTGGGAGTCTTTTCATGAGTGTCAAATTTATTTCTGTATTTACAGTTATGGAACCTGGAATACTTTTTCCTGTACCACCCTGTATATATTACACACATGCACTTACACACGCACGCCCATACTGTACCTGCATGGTCCGAGTCTTGAGCATAAAGTCTGTTGGCCAGTTTCATAAACCTGTCAAACCAAGTTCCATCATCAGCAACGATATCTGTCTGTGCTTTCACGGGGTCCTGTTGTAGGAAAAAGGGTCCAGAATTATTAAACCAGTATAAACGCACGAACGGTGTCATAAATAAGAGTGACAAACGAAATATACACCGCCGGAAGTTGTTATTAACAAGCAACGGCAGTAATTATATTCAGCTGAATACACGTCGTTGATTGATAGACATACATATATCTACACATATATACGTAGCTATGGATACCAATGACCTTCTACTTGGCGGGAATCGTAAGTTTACTTTCCATTTCGAACATCGTCCTTCACCATAATAACAACAAAATGGCGACACATCTTTTTCAAATACGATCGACAAACATTTATTCCCTACAAACTGAGTGTTTTTTTTTCTTAAATCTTTTTTAAAACACATTTACTTACTACCATATATAGGTAATTTTTTTCAGATTAACACCCGCACAATTTTCACTAGGGTGTAAGGGTTTTAGGGTCAGTGTTTGGGTTCGGGTTTACGGCACTGTCATGGTATTAAGGCGGCGAGCTGGCGGAATCGTTAGCACGCCGGGCGAAATGCTTAGCGGTATTTCGTCTGCCACTGCGTTCTGAGTTCAAATTCCGCCGAGGTTGACTTTGCCTTTCATCCTTTCGGGGTCGAAAAATTAAGTACCAGTTACGCACTGGGGTCGATATAATCGACTTAATCTGTTTGTTTGTCCCCTCTGTGTGTAGCCCCTTGTGGGCAGTAAAGAAATAGGTATTAGCTGTCAGAAGTGAAAGTAGAACTGACAAGGAACGTTACTTACCCTAACCTTAAAACCCTAATTGTAACCCTAACCCTAACACCCTAGTGAAAATCGTACGGGTGTTAATCTGAAAATTTACCCATATATATATATATATATATATATATATATATATATATATATATATATATATATATATATATATATGTATACAGATTATAAACCCTCATACATACATACGTACAAATAAACACATACATACAAACTTGTCAATCTTTTTCAAATACGATCGACAGTCAAAACATTTATTCCCTAGAAACTGTGAATTTTTTGAAAATCTTTCTTAAAACACATTTACTTATCACCAGATATATACTGTAAGTTCCCTTTCCATTTCTAACACCATCCTTCACAATGATAACAAATAACAACAACAACAACAAAATAGCGACACATCTTTTTCAAATACGATCGTCAGTCCAAACCGACGGCCGTGACAGAAAAGTTTTAAGGGGCTGTAGGAAATAATCCAAATTCAACTCCCTGTATAAAACCCTTTCCTTCCTCAGGGTTCCTTTCTCGTGGGTAAAATCCAGTAAGGCACAAATAAATTAGTAAAGAAATATAGGCAAAGACCTTTCAATCGCCTCCTTTAATTTATTCTAACAATATTTTCTGCTTTCATGTCACTTCTTATATTTCTTTAAGTTTATATTCTTATATTTCTATGTTTTTATCATCTGTGTCTTAATATAAATATGTGGTTATATGAATGGAATAATATCTCATGTCAGACGTCTGAATTATGAATTTGTTTGTCTGAATGTTTAAATCTGAAATTTTTATCTTATACCAAATTTTATTAATCTTTACCTCGTATACGAACGAAAAAACAGTTGTACTATATACCGGAGCTTTACCGCCACTAAAATTTTCGTGTATATATATATATATATATATATATATATATATATATATATATATATATATATGTGTGTGTGTGTTTGTATATATATATATATCATAGACATAGGTTAAACTGCAAAAGGTAGATATTGAACCCCTGTTTGTTTCATTACGTGTCAGTCTTCTCAGCCACTCATCAAGCTTTATTCTCCCACACTAATCAATCAAACTAAACGAGACATAAACTTACTGTACACCTATCACCGTAATTAGGGGACAAACCCCTCGCCACTTGTTCCCCTTCTTTCAGCTGTAATTTATCTTCGTCTTTCTGATGCTGTGGTGTGTTTCTTTCCCTGTTTCCGTCCTTTCGTTGTTTGTTTGATGGTAATCCGGCCGCTAAGAGAGGCTACAAAGAGAACACAGACAAATTGTTAGTGCTGTGAAGGGAAGAACAATCTCACAAACTATAATCACTGTTTCATTGCTGTAGGGTTTATATCATCATCATCATCATCATCATTATCGTCGTTTAACGTCCGCTTTCCATGCTAGCATGGGTTGGACGATTTGACTGAGGACTGGTGAAACCAGAAGGCTACACCAGGCTCCAATCTGATCTGGCAGAGTTTCTACAGTTGGATGCCCTTCCTAATGCCAACCACTCCGAGAGTGTAGTGGGTGCTTTTACGTGCCATCGGCACGGGGGCCAGTCAGGCGGTACCGGCAACGGCCACGCTCATGGTGTTTTTTATGTGCCACCTGCACAAGAGTCAGTCCAGCGGCACTGGCAACGATCTCGCTTGAATGTCTTTACACATGCCACCGGCACAAGTGCCAGAAAGGCGACGTTGGGCACAAGTGCCATCATAATTTCGCTTTCGCTTGCCCCAACAGGTCTTCATGAGCCAAGTTTAGCGTATACATATAGTTATCCCTCGCAGGTGTTAGATTCCCAAACCCCTCCGTGATAGGTGAAAATCCATGAAGTAGAAACAGTACTGTACTGTTATTTTTAAAAATTAATTTTATAATTTGTATGAATTTATTTAATTATAAATGCAAAACATCACCACAGAGGAATCTGAATGCTAATGGGGTTGAAATCCCTCTCACCTGTTCTCTTGTTGGCAACACCTTTTGTGTTACATCCCTAGGTGTCTGTGTAGCTTTTGGCCAGTTTGGTAATGGTGCCAGGTAGTTCTTAGCATACTCCAGTGGCCTTTTGCTGGAAGGAATCCTGAGTCCGGTGTGGATTGGTTGAACACGTTCTAGGAACGAGATGAACTTGTGCCAACTGCAAGAAAAAACCTGAATACATTGAAGGAAACAAAACAATTCGTGGAAACATGCGATGGTCGGAATGTGCATTTAGTGAGGGCAAAAGCAGTCCAGAAAGAGTAAATTAGATTAAGTTCTTCCTTTACACCCGCCTTATGTTTATGCTACCTCTACCCAATCTCCAGTTCTGTTCTTCTACCCCCATGCCACCCAGAGCTCACCCTGATGCCTCATCTTCACCATCTTTATCTCTCTTTCCAGCTCCACCCTTATCATTCCCACCCATCGATTCTATAATGTGGGTAGCTATGTGGACCCTCTACTGGTAAAAGGTAAAGTTACGTTCTGAGGTCATGCCGACTCACAAGGGCCGGTTTCTCGGTTTCCATGGGGTATAAATTCCTCACATGGATGAGACGCTAGTCTGTCACAGGATTCCTCATTTGTACCTGCTGAGTGGACTGGAGCAATATGAAATGAAGTGTCTTGCTCAAAAACATAACACATTGCCCAGTCCAGGAATCGAAACCATAATCTTATGATCATGAGTCCAGCATCCTAACCACTGAGCCACGCACCTCCACACTTTACAGAGTGTACTGGGTGCTTTTTACATGTTCCTTCCTGAGTCATAGAGACTCATAAGGTGGAGGCACGATGGCCCAGTGGTTAGGGCAGAGGACTTGTGGTCATAGGATCACGGTCTCAATTCCCATACCGGGCGTTGTGAGTGTTTATTGAGCAAAAACACATAAAGCTCCACAAGGCTCCAGCAGAAGGTAGTGATATTTGTATCTGCGTGTGTGTGTGTGACTTACCTATACTGTCCATTGCTAACATCACAACATCGGTAAAGAATGTCGTCCAGCAGAGACTCACTGACCGGAATCGTATTTCGGTAACAAACACGTTTAATCTGAAATGAAGACATAACAAGACATTCAGACAAGATTGTCAGCCCTGGCGCCATCTGGTGAATAAGTTTGATCCTTGTGATCGTCAATGATCTTGGGGTTTGTTTCTAGTTGGCTGTATCATGGTGGATGTGTTCTGGAGGCTTCTATGACAGCGGCAGACTGACCAATGTCGTCCAAGAAGAATTTTGGAAGGAGGAAAGGGTCAAGGAAGCTTGCTTGTGTGAAGATTGGTCTTTTAGTTAAATTAGAGTACATTTCTAGATTCACACACACACATATGGTCAATCCAAACATGAACAAGCAAGAAGAAACAACAACGCGAGGACATGGAATAAGTACAGTGTTATTGGACGCTCAGGAAAGGAAAGAAAAGAAAGGGAATTTCACGTTTCGAGCGGAGCTCTTCGTCAGAAATAGAGAAAAAGTCCCAAAAAGGGAAGACGGAGAAAGAAAATCACCAACGGTATATAAATAAGTGAAGAGACCACTAAATGGATTCCTTACTCTTTTACTTGTTTCAGTCATTTGACTGCGGCCATGCTGGAGCACCGCCTTTAGTCGAGCAAATCGACCCTAGGACTTATTCTTTGGAATAAGTCCTGGGGTTTGTCTTGATTCTGTCAGGATCCTCATCTTACTTCATATATATATATATATATATATATATATATATATATATATATGTGTGTGTGTGTGTGTGTGTGTATATATATATATGTATATGTATATATATATCAGAGGCGTCCTGAGCGTCAGTCAGCTTGTCACAGATTTTACATAAGACACATGCCTGCTCAAAGAATTTCATGTATTTCCACCATATTTTTTGCCCCAAATGGCTATTTGTTTTTAAATCTGGCATTATGTCTTTCTCCATTTCTAAGTTAAGGGTAAAAATAAGGCAACCCTGCAGAACACTTATACTTACTTATTTTATTGGTCTCTTTTGCTGAACCACAATGTCATGGGAACATAAACACACCAACAATGGCTGTCAAATGTGGTGGGGGACAAAGACACACAGACATGCGCGTGCAACGGGCTTCTTTCAGTTTCCATCTACCAAATCCACTGACAAGGCTTGGAACATCTTTGATCGTAGGTCTGCTGGGTTAAGTCAGACCAACCAATGGCTAAACAACAACAACAACAACCATTGATGCAACCCTTGAAGAAATAAGAAATCCACCCGGGTACCTACCTGATCGGCCGACAGGGTCTCTCTGTGATTTCGGTCTTCAGTTTGGAAGCTGGAAGCCAGCTTGTCAAAATTTATGTTGTAGCTGACCTGTCGTAGTTCTCGTTCAACGGCGCGGATTAATTTAGCAATGTCCTGGTCGGGCATTGGAGATTCCCCTTTTGGACTGGTCAAGGAAGGAAAACATAAATATACAGCAGCTTGGATACATTTAATATATACTCGGACACATGCATAAACAAACATATATACAAAGGGGTGCTGGAAAGTTCCTGGTTTTGGGTAAAAGAAACCAGAGGAAGATCACTTAAATACATGATTTCATTCAGCATATTCCCCTCTCAGACTCACACACTTATTGCAGGGGTCCTTCAGTTTTTCTAAGCCCTGTAAAAGAACTCAGAAGATTGGGCCTCCGACCAGGCCTTTCACAACACCCTTAAAACAAGGAAGTTTTCAGCAACCCCTCACATGTCCAATCCACACTGTAAAGTGGTTGGCATTTGGAAAGGCAGCCAGTTGTAAAAACCACACCAAAACTGACCTCACCTCTGCTGGTACCACGTAAAAAGCACTCAGTCCACTTTATGGGGTGGTTGTTGTTAGGGAGGGTATCCAGCTGTAAAAACCCTCCCAAAACAGACACAGAAGTCTGGTGTAGACTCATTCCTGGCCGGCTCCTGTCAAATCAATCAACCATACCCGCATGGAAGGTGGATGTTAAATGATGATGATGGGGCACACACACACACAGAGGGTATTTTAATTAAAACTTAATTACTAATTTTCCTCCCTAGTTAATTACATACATCTTGTTCTGAAGTAACTCACGCCTCTGCTAAAATATTACCACAATCCCACACCACCACCAGTGGGAACATGTACCCTGCCTTATGGAAAACAGAACTAAACCTGTCAGACCAGTGGTGCTCCAGCATGGTCACACACCCCTCATCAAAGACGAAACGACGCCTAAATCTTTGACTCACAGATCAATTGGTTTTTCAAGAGTATTGTTGAAATATTTCGGTGGAGAATCTTCCGGTTGTTGTAACTGGCTGAGAATGGAATTCTTTTCAACGTGGTTTCTTACAACACTACAACGAAAAAAACAAACAAACAAACATAAAAATAGCTATCTCAGTATCATATCTAATGTACAAACACTGTCAATAGCTTGGTTATTTGGGTATTTGTCTTGTGATAAAATCTCTTATGGATTTGCCATGTTACAAACACAATAAATATCAGAGAGTGATGAAAATTTATTCCGACAGTAGCTAGCAAGAGTAATGTGGCTTCGCAACCACATGGTTCTGGGTTCAATCCCACTACATGGCACCTTGGGCAAGTGCCTTCTACTATAGCCTTGGGCCAACCAAAGCCTTGTGAGTGGATTTGGTAGAGGGGAAACTGAAAGAAGCCCGTCGTATATATATGTGCTATACAGGGTGTCCACAAAAACACTCCCTGATTTCACGATGTTATGATATTTAAACTAATTCAAATATATTAATAAACATAACGTGAACCGATTCTCTAACAACAGTTATTTCATTTTTTTCGGGTGATTAGACATCTTTGATCTTAAAACCACGGGGGTGCAAGGAACTCTAAAAAGGGCTGCCCCCCCCTATAGCACATGATGATGATAACACACACACACACACATAAACAGTATACATATTAGTATAACTTACTTGCTGTTGTGTCCAAACTTTAGCGCTGCACCAAACAGAGAGAGTATTTTCTCATAATTGACCAACCCTGGACAGTCTTTGGCCACAAATAAAGATGCCACAAGTCTGAGAGTCTCTGTTGAAACAGTCACCTGGATACACATGTCAGAAAAACAAAGACATTTGGGACATTAAAATATTTTGGAATTTAAAAAGTGGGGGGGTGTATAACGAGGTGATTAAGATTTTGTTGTAGTGGTGATGTGGGGTATTGGAGATGAGGATGAAGATGACAATGACGATGATGATGATGATAGGGTGGTGATGAGGCTGATGATGATAATGTTGACGACGGTGACAATAGTGATGATGATAACAACAATCCAATACTGACCTTCTTTTTCGACAGTGTGAAACTGATGTCCTGGAGCCGGCACCAGCCGGTCAGTCGGCGGTCAAACGTACACAGCATCATGTAGATTTCCCTGAGTACGTTTGGGTGGACGGTGGCCAGTTCATCGTGCAGCATCTTCATCAGTTTTATCTCCGTGTCCGCGTTGAGCCGGAGCTGTTCGGACGGTAGATATGGAAGTTTTGGTAATAATCCAAGTAAATACTGCCGGTCACTGATGTGGTCAGCATGAGCCGCATGAAGCACGTGGAGAGCGGGGCCATCTTCAGTGGTGCTAGCACTGTTGTTGACCGAAGCAGCAGGGGTGGTCATGACATTAGTGTTGACGGTCACTAAATTCTGCTGAGGATGGTCAGTTTGTGTGTTGCTCTCCGTGAATGCATCATGCTGAATGTCCGGAGAAAGCTGCTGCCGCTGCTGTCGTTGGCTTTCAACTGCTACCCCTGGCGCCACTGATTGCTGCTGTTGCTGGCGGGTCAGGTAATTCGGGTCCTCGGTTTTGCCGAGATAACCCGAGCTGTATTCTCGGCCGTTCACGAAATCCTTGCGGGGTAGCGTCCAGCTCTCCGGTTCAAAAACAGTCGACATCTGGTTCTTGGTGCGGTACCGTGCGATCGGCGGCAAGGTGTTGTAGGGGCTGAGCTTCATGGTTTTCGAATCGGGTCGAAACCCAAGAGGGGTCTTCCGCATCAGATTGGGAGAGCTGCTGCCCTGGAAGGTAAGAAGAGACAACTGCATGTACAGGAGAGAGAGAAAATCCGGATAAGAAATAGCAGTCATATATCCCTCAAGTCACACTGTATTGTCTTTAAAAAGGATATAAAAGACAATGAAGTCATAAATACATAAAATAAAGACAGGATGGTCATGGCTAGAATGGTTTTGATCACGTATATAGAAATATATATGTTTATATATATCTTTTATGATAGCAGAAAAGGCATTTTAACTCCTATTTCTAAATTCGGTGTGTGGCGAAGCAATTAGCTGACCCCTGATTATAATTATGTTTATAATTATAGAATATTTGTGTAATTTTACCTAAAAAGGGTATTTTAACGTACCAAACTACTTAGTAAAATTATTAATTATAGGCCAGTGATGTGAAGGCAATCATCCCTTACCTGTGAATCGTCATTAGTGTTGGCCTGAAGAAGGGTTGGGTTGATTTGTGTGGGTTTGTCTGAAATGGGGTCAAGGGCTAATAAACGCCTGGAACTTCTGTAACCTTTGAAATGGCTGAAAAAAAAAAAAGAAATGTTCGTTAATTAGACATGCATCCGCTTTTTCTTGACTTTTCACACACACACACACACACACAAAGAAATTAAGAATTCTTACCTGTTTTTATCGTTAGTCTCTAAAACAGGGACGTATTTACTGCCAATAATTTTGATGGTCGTGGCTGGAGTGTCAAGGGTCCCAAACGGTGCATTCCTTGCCAAGAAGTTTCCAGAAGGCCAAATCTGCAATTGTTGACGATCACTCTGTTAGAAAAGATTAGTTTTGGTTACGATTTTACACAAAGGAGCAGATTTGGCTGGGTGGTTAAGATGCTTGCTTTGCTACCAAGAGGTCTCAGGTTCAGTCCCAGTGTGTGGCAACTCAGGCAAGTGTCTTTTAGTATAGCTCGAGGTTGACCAAGGACTTGTGAGTGAATTTGGATTTTTCCCTACCAATATAATATATACAGTAATCCCTCGACTATCGTGGATGTTACAATCCAAAACACCCCGTGATAGGTGAAGATCCATGAAGTAGAAACGTATTTTGTTAATTATTTGTATATGTTTATTTCATTATAAATGCAAAACAACACCACACGCTCACCTCCTGAGTTTCATTTTCCATACAGTATGTGCAATTCTTTGTTTACTCGTCTACAGTACTCTCTTTTACTCTTTTACTTGTCTCAGTCATTTGATTGCTATTGATATAAACAAGTGTGCATTTTGCACCAAAAAAACCAATATGGGATTCTCAGCTATCGACTGCAGTATATCATCATCATCATCATCATCATCCAGGGGCAGACTGAGAGTATTAAGGGCCCTTGGGCATAACTGTTTACTGGGCCCCTTAGCATTAGTTTAGTAGAGTTAACATGTAGAGTGCGGGCCCTTCAATGCTCTGGGCCCTCAAGCAGTGCCCGATTGGCAGAGGGCTCAGTTTGCTCCTGTCATCATCGTTTAGCATCTACCTTCTTCCGTGCTGGCATGGGTGGGATGGTTTGACAGGACCCGGCCAGGCAGAAACCTGCACCAAACTTCTGTGTCTGTTTTGGCAGGATTTTTACAGCTAGATGCCTTTCCTAATACCGACCACCCAGTAGGGGCTGGAATGGATTAATTATATTTTAGTTAATTTCAATGGGGAAAATTGATTTGTAAAACAAATAAATCATAAGACTAGCTCAGTCATGGAACAAATTAAAATTGTACTGAGAGCTACCACTGTATTTCTAATGATATACACCTCTAGATGAATTGCTGCTATCTTTAGCAGTCGGGTGTCCATCTCTGACAAAACCAAGGGTCAAAATAACATGATTTGGTGGTCTTGAGGCTGGAGGTTGCAGTGATTTATCTCACCACCAATGTTATAAACAAGAATGCATTTTTCACCAAGGGGCAATATGGAAGTCTCTCTCGTGCTATCTGCTGCAGTAAAGCTTGTTCTAATTGAATATCCATGTTTCAGTGGGGACAAATATTATCGCTCAGTATTAATACTAGCTCTGTTGCTCATAAATAAATTATGTTGAATTCACGACTGGAAATTTGATACATACATGGATTTATGTGGAGTCCTTAGGCAAAGGTTAACTGTTATATTATCTCATTTGAAACAGGAACATTTCAATGCATACAGACATACATGTATCATATATCGTATATAAATATATATATATATATTATATATATATATATATATATATATATATATATATATATATATATGCTTATATATATATATATATATATAGAGAGAGAGAGAGAGAGAGTTCTATCTAACTATCTATTACCTGTCTGCCTCTCTCTCTCTCTCTCTCTCTCTCTCTCTCTATATATATATATATATATATATATATATATATATATATGTATGTATGCATGTATGAGTGTATGTATATATAAATATATACACATAGATAGATCGTTAGATAGATAGATATATAAATGGACATAGATGGATAAAAATATAGATTGAGAGATTGGCAGATAGATATGCATATACATATCTATCTATCTGTTTATGTATATATACACACACACACACACACACATATAGATACATATCTATATGCATAAGTATGTAATATATATATATATATAAATATATATATATATACATATATATATATATGTATATATTTATCAATGTTTGTATGGCTACACATACATACATACATACATACATACATACACACACACACACACACACACACACACACACACACATACACACACACACACACGAGTGTATATAATTCCTATTCTCTTCCAAACTGCCAGCCTTTCTGTTTTCGGCCTGTTGTGCAGTTTGTTGCTAAGGTGGTGACCCCCGAAACACGACACCAAGAATTAGTGGCAACCCAACCTCAATAAGTCAATCGTTGACAATCCCAAATGTGAGTGTAGAGACATACATGCCTTGACCTGTTCGCGCTCCGTCTTACTTCGTCGTATCTAGTTTCCTCTCGTCTCGTTTCGTCTTGTTTATCCAGGTGGCGCTGCTGTACGAGTTATGTATCCAATGGAAACACAGGTGTACACATAACCATGTGGGTAAGAAGTTTGGTTATGGAAGGCAGGATGTTCGGTTCAATCCTAATCTCTGGCAGTGGGGACTATGATGTTAAGGGCCATCTATTCTATTGTAGATTATAGCTACATGTTGACAAATGTGTTGCGAGTTGAATATGATAACAGGGTAGATGGAGATTTTGGGGTGGGGTAGGGCCCCTACTTTATGTGTATATGTGTTATCTGTGTATGTCTGTGTGTGTGTATGTGTCAGTATGTGAGTGCATGTATACAGGGTGGCCCAAAAGTAGGTTTACAATTATTCAACAATCTCTTTTGCATTCATAAATTAACAGTTTAGATCTTAATTACAAAAAAATATGAAACCATTATTCTATGCTAATATAGTTAATTGTAAGATAGAAATTTAAATGTAATAAAATATTTTAGAATAAATTTAAAGTGCCTACGTGATAACTGTAAATCTACTTTTTGGCCATCCGGTATACCAAAATGCCTATCAATCTATATATCATTATATGAGTAAACACACACACACACATATATATATACCAAAGTAAGCACATAAATGTGGGGGGAAATAGTACTTGAATACCAGAGGTAGAGTAATCATTCATTTCGTTTATCATTTAACGTCCGCTTTCCATGCTAGCATGGGTTGGACGATTTGACTGAGGACTGGTGAACCAGATGGCTACACCAGGCTCCAATCTGATCTGGCAGAGTTTCTACAGCTGGATGCCCTTCCTAATGCCAACCACTCCGAGAGTGTAGTGGGTGCTTTTACGTGCCACCGGCACAAAGGCCAGTCAGGTGGTACTGGCAACGGCCACGCTCAAAATGGTGTATTTTACATGCCACCTGCACAAGAGCCAGTCCAGGGGCACTGGCAACGGTCTCGCTCACAAAAATATCACAAAAAATCTGCTACTTAGAGTTTCATATTTTCGTTTGTTGGACAGTTAAACTGTCTGAAAAACGGGAATGTTTTTTTGTGATGTTTTTGTGATGTTTTTGCAGTTTTAATAATGACCACCCCATCTTGCGGCAAAGAGAAAAACACTTACCTTTCGACCGAACTTTGTCATTTCTGCAGTTTCAGCTTTACACTCCTCCTGGGCCTCTCAACTCCGTTATAGTTACCATGACAACGATGGATGACAATGAGCAAATATTAAAAGGGAGATATGACGTAACGAGCTAAGCAGTGGCGAGTGGGGGTGGGGTGAAGGGTTGCCCTGCGATGCGCGAGGGTGGAAGGGTGGGGTTAGGGGGCGGGGTGAGGTGTCTGCATGTGTCGTGATGTCACTTGACCACGTTGTCGTGTTGGCGTGCGACCGAGTAGGGGACAAGGGTGCTGGCCAACCCCAGTTTTATTTGCTGGGGGTAATGTGATGCTATTTCGCAAAGAGATTTATAAAAGTAGTAATGATAATAATAATGATAATAATAATAATAATAATGATAATAATAATAATAATGATAATAATTCCTGCAGAAAGTTTATCATTTAGGGACACGAAGGGTTATCAGGAGGGTTCTGAGCACTTGAAAGACATCCGAAAACAAGTGGATACCTAAGTTTACGAGTATACAGTGCTGCATCTCTGCAGTGGCTGGGTGCAGAATTAAGAGGTGGTGGCCACGGAGCTCTTTAGAAAAACGGAATGTAGAATTCATATGCATCACAGTGTCGTTAGGTATTTCCTCGTGTCCCAATTTCAGAATAACCGTAATCCTTGCTGTGCTTTAAGCTTCATAATTTAGCCAGGCATACTTCTGTCCATTCATATATATACATATATATACACACACATATATATATATATATATATATGTATGTATATTTGTAATTAGCAAGGGGTTTCTCCAAATCTTTACTCGTTTTGTCACAGGTATTTCGAATAGGTTATTCAGCGGTTGATATATAAATCCAATGATAATTCTATATATATAATAATATTAATAATAATAATCCTTATTATGTGTATATGTGTGTGTGTGTGTGTGTGTGTCTATTTGAGTGGTTTGGTAAATGTTAACACACGACACTTTCGGCCCTTGTGTCACTGTCTTACTTCTACTAAATATTAATAAAAATATATATCCTCGCGTTTCAATTCCTGTCTTTTCCTGTTTGTATTGCCGAACCTTATATACATATACATACACACATATATATGATATGTGTATATATGTATATATATATATATAATTTAATTGCATGAAGGACCTATAATCGTTTGAGGGACGCTAGCATCCTTGTTCTCTGGTTTATATCAGTGTTCAGTGAAAACTAAATACATTAGTTTTGTATTGATATATATATATATATATATATATATATATATATTTAAAATATTTATGAATGAGATGGATTTGAATATTTAAAAATAAACTGATGTCCACATGTCAATTTCTTCATTTTCTTCTTCATCTCATTCATATACATATATATATGCATGTATATATATATATGTATGTATGTATGTACGTATGTATTTGAGTACTATTTTTTCCACCTTGTTTTGCACATATGTGCACACCTGCGTGTGTGTGTATATATATATATATATATATATATATATATATATATATGTATATGTATGTATGTATGTATGTATGTATGTATGTATATTTTTCAAATATTAATTACAATCAAAGGTAAAAGTCATTAATGATTTTTTCCAGGTGGTCAGCACGGAAATAAAAGCCTCATAGGTAAATTTTGTTAATTATATACACAATTATAAAATATTTATATGTATGTATGTATATATATATATATATATATATATATATATATATATCTGTGTGTATGTGTATTAAAGTGATGGTTGTTGTATATGCTTTGAGGGAGGGCTTTACATCATGCAATTGTTCAGGAAATTTTGATTTGATGGAGAGAGACTGAGCTGATGCACATCTCAAACATTTTGATCGCTATAAACAAATCGCATTCGCTGGTCGTTCGGCGGAGAAGTGGCAGAAACCTCGTCTGACGTCTACAACAGGACAGCGTCCACCGCGCGTGTGTAAAAGTGTGTGTGGGTGGGTGTTTTGTGTTCAGGGAAAGAGTTATTTAACAAAGGAATGTTTCCACAAAAGAAGCCAGGTCTTCCATACTGACTGACATGGAAACAAATCTGGACAAGGTTTTGATGAAGTTGTCAAACAGGCAGCTGGGATTGACCACTGGATGGAGGGATTAACTGGTGGTGGTGGTGGTGGTGATGGGAATTGACAGGGGGGTGTAGTGGTGATGGTTTTTTGTGATGCGGTTGGTGGTGGTGGTGGTGGTGTGATTATTGTGGTTTTGGCGGTGGGGATGGTAGTAGTGGTGGTGGTGGTGGTGGTGTGGCTGGTAGTTGTAGTGGTGGTAGTAGCTGGTAGCAGTGGTGTTGGCGATGATGGCGATAGTGGTGGTTTTGTTGGTAGTGGTGGTGTTGATGACGATGGTGATGTTGGTGGTGGTGGTGATGGTGGTGGTGGTGGTTGTGTTACGGTGGTTGTTAGTGTAGTGTTGAAGTATCAATGGTTATACCAGTAATGATACGGGGACTCACCACCACCACCATTACCATCATCACTACCATCACCACCGCCACCGCCGCCACAACCACCACCACCACCACCACCACCACCACCACTACAACCATTGCCATGAACCACTGCTACCGCCACCACAACAACCAATCCCACCACCACCACCACCGTCACCACCACCACCACCACAACCACTACCACCAAATACCCCATTATCACCGCATTATCTAACCCAGGGAGGAAGAGAGGGTCTATTTGACATAGACCCAGACCCGACATCGAGACTTGTCATTCAAGTAAAAGTTAACAGCAATAGGGTGGACAAGAATAATTAACGATCATTAGAAGATGTAATTAGAAGACAATTAGTTCCTCTAAGAGTATTAGAAGGACAATTAGGAAGTGAAAACTCCCTCTAAAAACAACAAAGAAAATGAATAAACCAACGAAACTAATTAACTGCAGATCCTTCTCAATTAACGAAAGTTTTGTGGCCTCAATGGAATGGGTTGCATGGTTTATCAGGTGCCGACGAACCATGGGACTGTGCTAAGGGTGGTTTCTACACCTGGATACCCTTCCTCTCACTCATTCTCACCTGTTTCCAAGTAGCTTATTATTCCTCCATTACCAGGTATGGTTTCCACAGAAGACTGGAAATGAACAGCACTGCTTAGATGTCAGTGGAACTCGTTTACAACCATCACACAATGTCGAGACAAAGAGACATGCATTCCCAATACATGTAGTGTATACATGTACATAGATACTTCATCATTTAACATCCCCTTTTTTACCATTTAATATCCCCTTTTAACCATCATTTAACACAAATACAAACACATACACACACATACACACACATGCACACACGTATACACAAGCTTTTCCCATTTTTCTACCTATGCAATCCATTCACAAAGCTTTTTGGTCAACCGGTGACAATAGCAGAAATTGCTGTGTAATGAGATTGAACTCGGAACCACATAGCTGCTAAACGAGGCTCTTAACCACGTGACCAAACCGACATCCATTTCAATTTCAACATAAAAATTTATTGTGCCGTAGGATATACATATCAACGGATAGAATTGAGAATTTATTTATTACTTTTACATAATAGACCCCCCCCCCGTTCTCTCCCCCACCTTCTGGGATACCCCCCTCTGGCAGAGTCATTTCGTGCAGTTTGCTACCCTCTTCCCACCCTGGACCGACCTTACAAAAACAATTAATCTGTAAAATATGGCCATGTGTCCAACAGATTTATGTTTTTTGCTTGTATGTGTGCGTGTGTGTTTATATATTATACAAATATATATATGTATGTGTGTATGTATGTATATATGTATGTATGCATGTTATGTATGTATATATATGTATGTATGAGTGTGTATGTATGTACATATGTATGTACGTATACATGTGTGTGTGTATGTATGCATGTATGGATGTATGTGTGTTTATGCATGTGTATGTATGTATGTACATATATATGTATGTACGTATATATGTATGTATGTATATATGTACGTATGTACATATATATATATATGTATGTATGTACGTATGTATGTATGTGTGTATGTATATATATATGTGTATGTATATATGTGTGTGTGTGTATGTAAAAGGGAAGTATGTGAATATTTGTGTGTATGTGTGTGCAATGGAAGTGGGATGGTGGACATTCAATGCTGAAAAGAAAAATCAAACAGCATTTCAACTCTGAGTATATGTGTATGTGTGTGTGTACAAGGGAAGTGTGTGAATGTTTGTATGTGTGACCCAGCTTTCTTTCAGTAACAAAGGATGATCGATGTCACGTCTCAACAGACAACCATTAGATAACATTGACAAGTGTATCAATTTGATTTACCATCCATATTCTATCTGTTTTCTTAAAAATAATTAATCAAGCGATGTTAGCTGTTGACAGATTTTTCACAAAAAATTTGGTAATCAAAGAATTATTAAACTAAAAAACAGCACGGGGCCAGCTCGTAACTGTATAATATAGAATGGTGTGTGTGACTTTCACCTGAGAATGTACCTTAAGAATGTAAAAATATGAAGCAAAACTATGTAGACTTATAAGCCCACTTAGGACCAAATTGACTGATGACTGGTCAGTCGGAACCAATTGTGGTCATAAGTCTACGATGACTTGTATACTATATATATACACACACACATACACACACACAAAGGTTGAGAGTGGGGGGAGAGAAAAAGGGAGAGATTCAAGGGGTGACAAGTTAAAACAAAAAGCTATGCCTGGTCACTTAGAATAAAGTACTCAAAGATATGGCCGAGAGTATCTATCTATTTGTCTCTCTGTCTGTCTATCTATCTCTCTATATTTATATGTATACATATATATCTATCTATCTATATATATATATATATATATCCATCTGTCTGTTTTCCATCTACGAATGTATCTATCTATCTATATATATATGCGTGTGTGTGTGTATATATATATATATATATATATATATATATATATATATATATATATATATATATATCCATCTCTCTGTTTATCTATCTATTTATCTATCACAAACCTCAACCACTTCCATTTACCTCCTCCCCAACCCTGATATCCCCCAACACTAAACTCAGTCACTAAGCCCATCAACATCAGCAGCTACTAACAACAAACAACAAATAACAATCAACAAACAACTAACCCAGATAGGATAAAAAAAAGAAAAAAAAAAGTTCAAATATCCATTAGCAACAACCAGAATTCCTTTGGTGAAATAAAAACCGGAATAAATCAAACAAAGAATCCATAGAAAACACTAGAACACAATGGCGGAGCCATAACATATAACACACCTTAGCGACAAACAGAGACTATTGTGGTTTTTGTAGAGAAAGAACTGGAGTCAATAGCCGAAAGTTAAAAGCACGTTGATAAAGAAAAATGGCTGTGGAATGGTGGAGGGGAAGACAAATACTGATATAAATACATAAATACATCAATATATAAAGTATATTGAATACATGAAATACAAAAGATGTATATATATATGTATATATATGTGTATATATACATACAAAATGGTCCGGCTTACACAGAATATTAATGATATGGAGAATTAAAGGGCTTGAGGAAAAGTATTATAAATCTGTGATGAAGTCAGTTTTCTGTTATAAGGGTTCCATGTAGAGATCCCTGTTTGGGATCAGGATATTCTTTGTAGACATGGCCAAGGATTGCTTATCCATGAGTGTGGTCTGTAAGTAGCACTCGGCTGACCAGAGGATGTATAGTTCATATATATATATATATATATATATATATATATATATATATATATATATATAGGCGTAGGAGTGGCTGTGTGGTAAGTAGCTTGCTTACCAACCACATGGTCCCGGGTTCAGTCCCACTGTGTGGCACCTTGGGCAAGTGTCTTCTACTATAGCCTCGGGCCAACCAAAGCCTTGTGAGTGGATTTGGTAGTCGGAAACTGAAAGAAGCCCGTCGTATATATATATATGTATGTGTGTATGCGTTTGTGTGTCTGTGTTTGTCCCCCCAACATCGCTTGACAACCGATGCTGGTGTATGTTTATGTCCCCGTAACTTAGCGGTTCGGCAAAAGAGACCGATAGAATAAGTACTAGGCTTCTAAAGAATAAGTCCTGGGGTCGATTTGCTCGACTAAAGGCGGTGCTCCAGCATGGCCACAGTCAAAAGACCGAAACAAGTAAAAGAGTAAAAGAGTATATATATATATATATATATATATATATATATAGTATGTGGCAGGAGTTTAACAAATGGAAAAGCACTCGATCAACTAAGATAATATGACATTATCTTCCCTCTCGTAAATGATTCACTGCTTTTCTACTTATTGAAGTCTTACCTCCATAATTTATAGCTATCGTACTGAAGTGACTATCATAGATTCTTCTTAAGATTGGCAACGCTTAGTCAGTACAGTTGAGTGCTCAACCATACAAGTATCCTGTGCCCTGATGGATCTCTTTCATATTGACTATTCTGCCAAAAAAATCCTATACAGAAGACTATGTTAAATGCTTACAATGGAGGGACTTGTAATTTAGCAAGGAAAAAACCCTGGGTAGATGTATTTTACAATACTTGGGGGTTTCGTTATAATAAGGTACTCAGATATCTGGATGGCTGTACATTTACAGATTTTTATTCATATGTCACATGATTTTATAAATATTAGCACTTGCACCTATTCTTGTAGGTTCTTCAAAATATGATTTCACTTCAGAGGATTTGTCTCTTTTTATAGTATTATTGAATGTGTAAGGGTGGAGAGAGATATATAAGATAGTAAAAAAGGGTGAGGAATGGGGAGAAAAGTGAGAGAGAATTTCCCCCCCCCCCCATTCCTCTGAAGTGGAATCATATTCTGGAGATTCTACAAGAATAGATGCAAGCGCTAATATTTATAAAACATGTGACATATGAATAAAAATCTGTAAATGTACAACCATCCAGATCTCTGAGTGCCTTATTATTTTTTCTAATATATAATACCTGTACATCACCTCCAAGCCTTCTAATATATATATATATATATATATATATACACATATATATATATGTATATATACGAATGTGTGTGTTTGTGTTTGTCCACCACCACCACTACCACCACCATCACCACTTTACAACCAGTGTTGGTGTTTACATCCCTGTAACATTAGCAGTTTGGCAAAAGAGATCGATAGAATAAGTACCAGGCTTTAAAAAAAAATAAGCACTGGGGTCGATTCATTAGGTGGTGCCCCAGCATGGCCACAGTCCAATGAGTGAAACAGGTAAAACAATAAAAGATATATTTATATATATTCTTATGTTAAATGTATGTGTTGTTGTTGTTGTTGTTGTTGTTGTTGTTGTTGTTGTTGTTGGTGGTGGTGGTGGTGGTGGTGGTGGTTATGGAGGTGGCAGTGAAGCTGATGGTATGTGTGGCGATGAGGGTGGTGGTGGTGGTGGTGGAGGAAATGGGTAGGAGGTGGAGGGAGAGGCGTGTCAGGTGAACAGCAAATATCCATTAGTGTTTTGTATTCAGGGTAGAGAGCTGGGTGGCTACTGCACACAAAGCAGACAGGGTGACTGTAGCTGTGGTGGTGGTGGTGGTGGTGGTGGTGGTGGTGATAGTGATGATGATGATAATGATGGCAATTATGATGACGACGATGATGATGGTGATGATAATTTGAGTTTATTGTAGGAAGGGTTTACAAAAGAGAAGGGCATTCGCTTACCATTTTTGTAGAGTTCTGTTGCTGTTGTTATTGTCAGTGGTGATGATGATGATGATGTTGTTGTTGTTGTTGGTGGTGGTGGTGATGAAGTTTATCTCTGTCCATTGGTCAGTTTCACATTGATAGTAATTCCAAAATTTCTTGTCCACTTTCGCCGTGTTGTATATCTATGCGTATATGTATGTATGTATATATATGTATTGTGTATACACATCTGTTGGTCAGTTACAGCTGTCCATTACACCTGTGTAGATTGGTCTAAAATAGAATAGAGTGGTCAGTTAGAAATGTCCATTTAAGATGGGTAGATTGGTCAAAAACAGAAAATTGTGGCCAGTTATAGTGGTCAGTTATAAAAGTCCATTTAAGCCGGGTAGACTGGTCAAAAACAGGAGAATGTAGCCAGTTGTAGTGGTCAGTTAGAAATGTCCATTTAAAATAAAATGGGTAGACTGGTCAAAGACAGGAGGATGTGGCCAGTTATAGTGGTCAGTTAGAATGTCCATTTAAGATGGGTAGATTGGGCAAAACCACTCTGAGAGTGTAATGGCTGCTCTTATGTGCCACCGGCACGGGTGCCATTTGCGTGACACTGGTATCTGCCACAACTGTGATTTTACTTGGCTTGATGGGTTTTCGTCTCAAGCACAACAGAATGCCACAGACCTCGGCCATTGCCTCCATGAGGCCCAGTGCTCGAAAAGGAACTCAGCCCCTTTGCCTCTGTGAACCTCAATGCTCATATCATCACCATCATCATCATTTAACGTCCGTTTTCCATGCTGGCATGGGTTGGACGGTTTGATTGAGGACTGACAAGCCAGAAGGTTGTACCAGTCTCCAATCTGATCTGGCAAGGTTTCTACAACTGGATGCCCTTCTTAATGCCAACCACTCCAAGAATGTTGTGGGTGCTTTTTACATGCCACCAGCACGATAGTCAGTCGGGCGGCACTGTCATTGACCACGCTCGAATGGTGCCTTTTACATGCCACCGGCACAGGTGCCAGTCAGGCAGCACTGACATCAGCCATGCTTGAATGGAGCTTTTGGGTGGCTTATAGGCACAGGAGTGGCTGTGTGGTAAGTAGCTTGCATACCAACCACATGGTTCCGGGTTCAGTCCCATTGCGTGGCACCTTGGGCAAATGTCTTCTAATATAGCCTTCGGCTGACTAAAACCTTGTGAGTGGATTTGGTAGACGGAAACTGAAAGAAGCCTGTCTATCTCTCTCTCTCTCTATATATATATATATATATGTATGTATGTATGTATGTATGTACATGTGTGTGTGTGTGTTTGTGTCTGTGTTTGTTCCCCCACCATCGCTTGACAACTGATTGTGGCATGTCTATGTTGCCGTAACTTAGCGATTCGGCAAAAGTGACCGAAAGAATAAGTACTAGGCTTACAAAGAATAAGTCCTGGGGTCGATTTGCTCGACTAAAGGCGGTGATCCAGGATGGTCGCAGTCAAATGACCGAAACAAATAAAAGAACACATATATATATGTGTATATATGTGTATCTATGTGTATATGTGTGTATATGTGTATATGTGTATATATGTGTATATATGTGTATATATGTGTATATGTGTATATATGTGTATATATGTGTATATGTGTATATTTGTGTATATATGTGTATATGTGTATATATGTGTATATGTGTATATGTGTGTATATGTGTATATGTGTATATATATGTATATATGTGTATATATGTGTATATGTGTATATATGTGTATATATGTGTATATATGTGTACATGTGTATATATGTGTATATATGTGTATATATGTGTGTGTGTGTGTGTGTATATATATATATAATTTATATATATGTATGTATACATGTGTATACACACACACACATGTATGAATGTATATGTGTGTGTCTCTGTGTGTCTCCATGTGTGTTTGTGTGTGTGTGTGGGTGTAATGTATTACTTGACCAAATGGTGTACGTTGTTCTGTTGATGACCAACTCTCTTATGCTGCAGGAAGTATAGTGAGATTGGTCAATGACTGAGTTGTCCAAACATTCCCTCTCATTCCAGCTGAATGTTCAGACCAGTGGTCAGTGTTGTTAGATGCTGTTAGCATTTATTCAATCGGTCAGTTATGCTTTATATTTGTGTGTCCACTGCCAGCCAGGTGGAATGGCTCGTTGATATTATAAGGCCAGTAGTGCGGGATAGAGAACATTGTGTGTGTGTGTGTGTGAGAGAGAGAGAGAGAGATGGATGGATGGATGGACAGATGGATAGATAGATATAGGTACATAAATAGATAGATAGATAGATAGATAAAAAGGTAGATAGATAGATATAGACAGACAGACAGACAGACAGACAGATGGCTGGATAGATTAATAGATAGATAGATGATAGATAAGTAGATAGATGATAGATAGATAGATAGACAGATAGAGAGAGAGAGATAGATAGATAGATAGATAAACAAATAGACAGATATGATGGTTTATAAATGAAACTCAAAGCCACTTCTCAAATGCAAACTTGATAACTTTACATA